>NC_139352.1:32557116-32732116 GCF_055883805.1 Amblyomma maculatum | reverse complement strand
CTGATACAGCTTTGTTCCTTACACGCGGACTGATACTGTATATACTACAATAGCATAAGGAGCCCGTTGAGGCGTTTCATGGCCGGGCTCCCACTGTCACCCGAAGATCACAAGTGCTCAACTACAAGTCTCGCGCTCTTTGTCTTCAACTTCCCGCGTTCTCTCGAGTAAAAGTGCGGATGTCTTGAACTCTGCCGCCGCCGCCGCCAAAACGTCACACCGGGCTCGTGCTATCGCGAACCAAGCTAGGCACATTGCTTAGACGTCCACTAATATTTGTTCCTGCTGATACCCTTGCATCATATGAAGATATGCTCTCCGTGCGATTCTGTTTCTCTTGCACTGTAGGTAAATGTATTGCTAACAAAATTTTTAATTGAAAATATCAAACAACCTTCGTGAATTAAAGGCTGCATGCGCACCTTTAACTACGTTGTGGTTGCAAAATCCTAATGAAAGGTCATCCGTGATAGCTGCTGCCAGTTTTCCACAAACAAAGGACCAGATGCTACATCGGAATTCCGCGACATTTATCTCCCACGCGTTGCTATCTCGCAAATATATATTTCAAAGATATTCTCTCATACAGTGGTTCAACATATGTTGTTTTCGGAGCTGAGCCACGAGTACAACAACGCTCCGTAATTATTAGAGGTGTTCACATATCGTGCAGAAGTAGCCGTCCCCTAGTTATCAAGAAAAAATTGAGGTGGGGAGGGGGGACTTGGGCTTCCCATCTAGGGGCCAAAACGTCATTGGCTCTCAGCCGCGGCTCCTTGAGGATATCGGTCTCGTACATACACTCTGCTACTAACTTAATTACTAATCCTTAAACAACCAATATTATCACCTCACACGTACCCATCAGCATAGCCACAAACTACCACACTGTGTGCGAGGCCATACGACATGGATAAAAATCACCGTTTTAACCAAGCCGTAAGAACACGCCTGCACGGTCAAAGCATAACTCTCTTTATGGGTAGTGCATATCAGAATACAAAAGTCCCGGGTTCTATTCCTCCCTCATCCTCCCACCTCACAGGAGCAGCCCCAGTTGACAGTTCCTGGCTACTTAGCCACGCCATCTCAGCTCGTGACGTCACACCACCAGATGACCAATCAGTGCGCGACCATGACGCCCGCCATCTATCGCCTGCAAGAGGCATGCTTCTAAATTTTCGTTTACAACGTCGACTGCGCCGACAACACGATTTTCCGCAGAACAGGTCTTTTAATGATCTTGCGTTAAAATATAAAAGAGACATTTAGTTTAGCGCTACCGCTGACCGCCACCATATACCACTACCGCGCGAGATTCAGTGCGCATGCGCACATCACCCTGACGCGACGACAGATGGCGCAACGTTCCAGTCAAATTCCCGCGGACTCGATATGCAGGAACGAATCGGCGCGTGCTATGCTGGCGGCGCACGGTAGCGGTTGACGGTCGCTTTTAATTTAATTTAGTTTAGGTTAGTTAACATTTAGTTTACCGCTGCCGCTGCCGTCTACCGCTGCCTAGAGCCGTCAGCACAGCATGCGCTGATTGGTCCTTGCATGCAGTCCACCGGAATTTGATAGGAACGTGGCGCCATCTGTCTCCATCGGGGTGATTAGCGCAAGCGTAATGACGCTCTCACGGTAGCGTTAGACGGTAGCAGACGAGGAGGCGTCTCGTCTTCTAAACTTCCTATGAGACTCTGATCTCAACTCGAAATAGTGGCAGGAAGTTGTGTGGTAAGGGTGATTGCGTATACAAGGGGCGTTGATGTGCGAGGCCACCGACCTGTGCCTTAATTTCGGACTTCAATATGCAAGTGTCACTGTATCCCAGACAGAAAAACTACAGAAAACTTTCTGTTGTTGCGACAGAATTTCTGTGTGGTTTTTGAAAGAAAACCTGTTGTGACAACAGAACTTTCTGTATAGTAACATCAGAAAATTCTGTAGTTGCAACAGAAAAGTACCACAGAACTACAGACAACAGAAAACTACTAGAGGAAAACTACAAAACTACAGAAAACTACTACAGAACTACAGAAAAATGTGACGTTTACGACAGAACTACAGAATATTTCATCGTATTTTTGACATGGTTCTGTAGTTTTTTTCGACTAGGTACAGTGGAGCTAATGCCGGCAGATTTCGCAAGTTTAATTTCACCAGTCAAATGCAAAAAGCCCGAACAAAAACAACGTCGAAGCTAGAAATACCGTTCTAAAGCGAAGGGGAGTTAATGCAGATGTCTTATGTGGCGAAATTTCTTTCCTCGGGCAATATGACAGCAATTATGGTTCAGCAGTTTTTCTTCTCTGGGCCTTACATGATTCACTTTTCTCGACAATTTGTGGCGATGTTCCTGCATCAGCGTGTGTTCCATTTCCAGCGACAGGAAAATAAAACAAGGAAGAAAACGAAAGAGCACGCCAGAAAGAGGCGCAGTCGGGGCAAAACGAATGCGAAGCGAAGAGCCGAAGAGTTGCAGTGCTACAGGTTATCAGGGAGACGCGGAAGGCGGTCGTCAAACATCGCTATCTAAGAGGGCAAACTTCCCCCTTCTAGGGCACCCGAAAGGTTCCACGCCAGTCACGTGGAACGCGAGGTAAAAGGTTATCGCGGAGGGAATCGCAGAGCTACGATAGGGCCGGTGGCTGAATTCAAAAAAACGCGGGAACATAAAGACGCACCGCGGTGGTGCACAGTGGCAATGAGCCACTGCATTTCAAAGGTGAAATGCTAACACGACACCAAGTGATGGAAATTTAAGTGCCTCGTGGTCCACGCTCACGGACTTGTCAACAGTTTTGGTTTGGTTTGTATGTGTTTAACCTCCCGACTCAGGCTATGACAGACACCGCCGTGGAGGTCTCCGGTAATTTCGACCACCTGGGGTTCTTTAACGTGCACTGACATCGCACAGCACACGGGCGCCTCGCTTTCCGAGGCGCCGGGATTCGATCCCGCATCATTGGGCGCAGAAGTCGAGCGCCCTAATTACTGCCCCCACTGCGGCGGGTCTCAACAGTTTTAGCATAGCCGATGCATCTTCTTTTTTTTTTTTTTCAAAATCCTCGATGTACATAAGCAATGCCTCTCCTATTTTTTTAATTTTCAATTCCAGCCACATCGCTCGCTCCGCTATGCAAGTACTTAACAAGATTTAGTTTAGAAAGTTGTTGTTTCATGACGCTACGCTGTGACTTTTTAAATTCAATGGAAAAGAAGCATAGTGTAGAACTACTATACCAAAATTCTAAAACGCAGATCAGGAAGGAATCTTTCTTTGATAACTCAAGAGACATTTTTTTAAAAATACACAGCGCAACAAACATGGGACAAGCGAGTAGACGGGAACGGCGCTGACTATCAACTGCATGATTTATTGAAAGAACACGAATATATACAAAAATGCTCTGACAGCCAAGTGCGCATGTTCGCAGATAAAACAACATTTCACTTTAACCAGTTTCGTCAAGATGTGAGATTTCTCGGGGATGAATGATAACAGATGGGGTGCTTACGCATGTGTCAGAATTCTCGTGTTAATTTTTCTCTGCGTTTGTACAACACTGTAGTTTATTTGAACAGGGGAGTGCAAGGAGGGTGCAAAGGGGGCTTTTGGCTACATTCCTTGTGGTGTAGTGCCAGGTTCGATGACGGGGCTTTTTCTAGGGAGTTTTCATGTTCTCTTAGCCTTATGTTAAGACACCTTCCTGATTGACCAATGTAATTTTTACTGCAAGTAAAAGGCACTCTGTACACCACTCCTTCTGCGCACGGAAGAAAAGCTACATTATATTTTACCTGGCATCCCCCACGGCCTGCACGTCGTTTTTTGTCATTTATTTTTCTGTCTACTTTAGCGCAAATGCTGCCAAGTTTTATGGGCGCAGAAAACGTGACCTGTACTCCATACCTATGTCCAACTTGCCGTAGGCGATGCGAAATTCCATGCACATACGGTATGACGGCAATATTTTTCTTTTTACGGGGTGTCTCAGAATCCTGTCGTATTCTAGAGGCCTTTACTTTTTTTGAGGACCTTGTTGCAAGCAAGCAAAATTACGTCATCGGGGAAGCCTGCTGACCTCAATCTGTCTATCTGATCTTTGAAGCTATACATGATGGCATGGTGGCAGGATTTTACAATTGAATACCCTATGCATGACACAGCTATACCACACCTCACTAATTTCGAATGGCCAGATTTAAAAATTGAGCAAAGGCTTCTTCGATTTTGGTGTAAACGCCCAAGAGACGTGATTTCGCCCTAAATTTAACCTTAAATCAAGAAAGGGAAGAATATCACAAAACGGGGTTTCGAATGTGAAGTTTAGGCCATTACCGCAGTCTCGAAAAACTTTTAGAACGTCTTCGACGCACTTTGAAAGGTCGTGCGCTTCTACAAACAGAAGGTAATCGTCCACGTATCTGAACACTTTTTTTTACAAAGGTAGGAACATTATTATTGATGGCTTTGTCAACATAACTTAGATAAATTTCACTTAGAATTGGTGCCACGCTCGACCCAATGCACACGCCTGTTTTTTGTGAATACAATTGGCCCTCAAACTGAAAAAAGGGTGGATTGCAGGTATAATGACAACAGTTCTAAAAAAGATGCCACAGAAATGCCAACATTGCGAATGAAGTTTTGCTCGTCATTGTCATCAGTTATACATTTTTGAACACAAGCCAAGAGATGCTCATGCGGAAGCGAATAGTAGAGGTCTTGAAAGTCTATACTGAAGGCTTTACAGGAGCCTGGGTTGTGACGTCATTCTAGCACTGCAGTCGGACGTCTTACCACTGCACCACCACCACGGCAGGACTGGCGATGGCTATCGCCGACGGTTTGTGATTTCCCCGACGGGCTGCTCGCAGCTTTCGCCTAATGCTGCAGTCATGATGTTGCCGCGACAAATGAAACAGAAAATGGACAATCGGTCATCACGAAATGCATCTCCACGGATGGAAGGCTCTGGAGAAGGTGCGGAGTAGCAGCAGAGCGATGATGATTAACTTTATTTACACCCATCAAGAAATGTTCCCCTGCGGTGTCCAGTGCCATATGGATGATTTTCTTATGAACGTCTTTGTTCTGGCTGATCATTAAAGCCTCACAGGACTCCAAATTCCTGTCTGGTTCGTTGTACCTAGGGCATGTCCACACCATGGAAGAGGGAGGAAACAACTTTATTCAACGCACTACTAAGCGCCAAGAATGCTCTGGACCAGAGTCACCAAGGCCAACTGGTCTTTCAACAGGTCAGAGGCACGTTGGGGGAAGAGGGTGAGGAAAGTGAGGTGACTGTATTGCAACAGGGCAGGAAAGCATGCAGTGTTCTAAGTTTGCATAGTGTTCGGAAAAATTTGGGCATGCGGGGGAGTGTCTGATTCGGTATAGAAATGATCACGCAGGGGTAAGCAGTGTATTTAGTTGTATGCGTCTAAGTATGGTTATTTGTGTGGTAGTGAGGGATTTATCAGGAAGAGGAAGCGTACGAAGAGTTTCCCTAATGTTGTCATAGTGAATGTTGATTTCTTTTTTGTAGTAAAGAGTAGCGTTCCACGTGGGTGGATAAGGCCAGGGAATCCCAGGCGCCCGGTGCTAAAGTTCGCGGGCGAGTCGACGCACTACCCCATTGCCTGGGATTCCAACGTGACCAGGAATCCACCTCAGTGTGACAGTGTTGGGACGTAGTTTGGTGAGAGCTCTGTGTAGATCATCGTGTAGTTCTTCAGGAATGCGACCCGTGTGAATGGCGCGTATAGCCTCTATTGAATCAGTGTATTATTGTATATCCTGAAGGATTAGGGGGTTCTTGTGCAAGTTCCTGAATACTGGCGACTATTGGTAGGGTCTCGAGACTCACTGTAGGAGGAGGGTCTATGTAAGGACCGAGGGTATGCATAAATACCTCGCTGCGGCTCTCAGTTGAGTAAGCAGCCGCTCCGACGTTAGTTCGTGATGCATCTGTGTAGACGATCGTAGAATCAGTAAGATGAACTGATTGAAAACGCGAGCGGAACGTCTGCCTGGGTTAGTATCGGGTGCAACGTTTTTTGGAATGGGGGTTACTCTGAGGTTATCTGGGAGCGGGGAAGGAGGGGTAATGATAGGGAGGTCGATAGGTTTGAGTGCACCTTGCTGAAGTATCCAATGTCCTTGTTTGGTGCTAGAAACACGTGCTATTTGCCGATCTCGATGCTGCTGTATGAGGTCTCTCAGAGGCAAGAACAGCCCTGTTGAGTATAGGCGCTCCGTGGACATTTGTACAGGGACGTAAAGGGCAGCGTTGTACAATATATAAAGTGCGACCTCAATCTGATATCTTTGGCGACAGGTTAGAGTAAGGTATGGAAATGTATATAGAATTTTGTTGAGTGCTAATGTGTGGGCAAGCTGCCTTATTTAACATTCGCGTAGCCCGGCGTACTTATTGATAATGCGGCGAACTAGATGCATAAGTTGATTGCAAACCGATATGCACTATTTACGTACACCGAGTGTCTTTATGAATGGGTAGAAGTTAAGAGCATCCCCTTCGGAACGGGAAGGTGATAGTATTCACCATGCTCAACCTTTCTTTTTTATGATTCGTAATTCAGGCACGTCTTCAACTTTAACGAATTTATTTTGAGGCTAGGTATATTTCCAAATACTTTTTATTCCGATTTAGCACTTTTGCGCACCCGCCCTGCAATTTAGCCACCAATATTCTAAACGGATCTTGCTAACCTCAACCACAGGTGCAATAACATTTTCTTTGGTATCTATGAACCTTAATACCTTGTGGAAAACCAGTTTCCTGCCCCTTCGCCGCGACCGACCACAACCACCCCAACGAGCTTCATGGCAGCGCCGGCTGGGAGAGGAGGTAAATACCTCCCCTTGGGGGAAGGAGACCAGCGAGGGGTGCGCCGCCAAGAGGTCTACGCGGGTTCCCGCGAGAAGACGAGAAAGCTTCTGGATCCAGCCGGCAACGAGAACGGTCGTCTCCCGCCGCCTCTCCCGGCAAATGCCGGGGGATAGCGTGCACGGAGTACGCAGCGCACACGGGAGGACCCGTCGTGCACGACCGCCCATCTTCTGGTTCCCAACGGCGAAGCGACCGGTAAATACCGCACGCTCTCGCCGCCTCCCGCGGCAAACGCCGTGGTATTGGCTTTGTCCGAAGAATGCGGCGCTCACGGGAGATCCCGGCCGCCATATTCACGGCGCGTGCAAATGTCCGCCGCTGAAGTCGCACCCCCATTACCCAGCCGGTGAGTCAAAAGTCCTTCTTACGTAGCCTTGCCCTTCCAAGGAAAACCTTGTTGATGTATAGCTAGCCGGCATGCTCTGTATTATTTGCAAGTGCAATAAATAGCATTCGAGTATTCACGATGTGTCGTCCCCGTCCTTTGTCCCATTTGTTCCCTCCGCGGGTCGCTAGCGAGGACGTTGCACCTGCGGAGTAGGAGCGGGACGGAAGACCGTCTCCCCCTTTTAACCCCACAATGGCGCCTCAACGTGGTTCTCTCGTGCAGAAGCACTTGAGCTACTTACCCCTCCCTAGGGACAAAGGACGATAGTCAGTTCGCGGCGTGGAGTGCTTGCCCGGACATTTAACATTAGGCCTGACCCTACATCCCTATGCTAGCAAGGCTATTATGCTTTTCTGACGGCGAGATGGGAGGAGTTGCAGCGAGAACAAATGGTCGTGTGTGTGTGTGTGTGTGTGTGTGTGTGTGTGTGTGTGTGTGTGTGTGTGTGTGTGTGTGTGTGTGTGTGTGTGTGTGTGTGTGTGTGTGTGTGTGTGTGTGTGTGTGTGTGTGTGTGTGTGTGTGTGTGTGTGTGTGTGTGTGTGTGTGTGTGTGTGTGTGTGTGTGTGTGTGTGTGTGTGTTTATGTGTGTGGAGCATTTTTATTTGTGAGTGTGTGTGTGCGTGTGTGTTTGTGTGTGCCGACTTCCGAGGCCTTTGAGAGGTACAGCCACGAGGTCCGTACATGGAGCACGAGACCGAGCCGTCCACGGAGAACAGCACGCCGGAAGCGAGTGAGTGCCTCAGCCGGGACGGTGGCCCTACTTTTCTTGTATATAGTTGTAAATATTTCCTCTTCTGTCTCTTTGGCTCTGGGAGCCAGGTGCCGCAATCGGCTTACTGGTATTGCAGCCGTGATTGCCGGAAAGCACCGGGGCGCTCCGACACCGCTGGACGCGGTGGGCGCCGTTCGCTCAGAAGTTGCCTTTGGATGGCAGCGAGCGAGTAGGGCCACCCTGGGTTCCTTGGCGGAGATGCACATCCTCGCGGCGCTGCGTTCTAGCTATTGTCCTTAGCGCTAGAGCGAGTAGGCTTAAGGCTCTTTTTGGGAGCTGCCTGTCGCACATCGGAGGACAGTCTAACCGTGGCATACAGCATGCGCAAATGCGGTTTGTTTGTTTTATATTGACCTCGCTGTAGCCGAACATCTCGCTGAATTAGAGAAAGCTAACTTCGTTCAAATGAACTTGGTATTTTTGGGCTGAGAAGGCGAATCGGAAATTTAGTGAAACCAGATTATTATGCCGGCAAACGAACCGCGGATGCCCGTGCTTCGTTCGGATTAACGGAACGCAGTGCGGTGCCGGATAAAATTGTTTGACACTCGCATTGGCCCGCATTTTACCAAATGGTCATTTTGCTCAATTTATTCAACCTTTTTGGAGATCCGGAGGGTTGTGCAGATATCAAGTGAAACCGCCTGGACCTGCCGCCATTGTTTACGTTCCTGCCTGCTGCCCTGTGGCCGTGAATCACCGAAGCTCGGAGTCTCACGGAACCAGTCCGGCTTGACGGGAGAGGAGGCCAACCCCTACCTGCCAACAAAGGCGCGTCAGCGGGAACAACACCCTCCCGTCATGCTGGCTTCTGGGACCTGCCGATGGACAGGGGGGCCCCTTCACCTTGCTGCTAGTCGGATGACACCAACGTTTGGATCGCCCTGCTAAGCCTGGTGTTTACCTCGCGGATGGCGTCCAAGGAGCGGCTCTCGACAACCATAGGTGAACATTTAAGGAGGGAGGGATGTGGAAAACCAGTTTCCTGCCCCTTCGCCGCGACCGACCACAACCACCCCAACGAGCTTCATGGCAGCGCCGGCTGGGAGAGGAGGTAAATACCTCCCCTTGGGGGAAGGAGACCAGCGAGGGGTGCGCCGCCAAGAGGTCTACGCGGGTTCCCGCGAGAAGACGAGAAAGCTTCTGGATCCAGCCGGCAACGAGAACGGTCGTCTCCCGCCGCCTCTCCCGGCAAATGCCGGGGGATAGCGTGCACGGAGTACGCAGCGCACACGGGAGGACCCGTCGTGCACGACCGCCCATCTTCTGGTTCCCAACGGCGAAGCGACCGGTAAATACCGCACGCTCTCGCCGCCTCCCGCGGCAAACGCCGTGGTATTGGCTTTGTCCGAAGAATGCGGCGCGCACGGGAGATCCCGGCCGCCATATTCACGGCGCGTGCAAATGTCCGCCGCTGAAGTCGCACCCCCATTACCCAGCCGGTGAGTCAAAAGTCCTTCTTACGTAGCCTTGCCCTTCCAAGGAAAACCTTGTTGATGTATAGCTAGCCGGCATGCTCTGTATTATTTGCAAGTGCAATAAATAGCATTGGAGTATTAACTATGTGTCGTGCCCGTCCTTTGTCCCCTTTGTTCCCCTCCGCGGGTCGCTAGCGAGGACGCAGCACCTGCGGAGTAGGAGCGGGGCGGAAGACCGTTCCCCCTCTAAACACCACAACCTCGGCTAGAGTGGCTCTCCGCGCCACTCTAGCGCGGAGAGCTAGAGTGCGCATTTAACTAGACCCGCCGTTTTGGTACGGCTGATAAATGGGATGGATGGATGGGATGGAATATAGGAGCGTCCCCTTTGAAACGGGGTGGTAGCAGTAGCGATCATGCTCATTTTTCTCCCTATATCTTAATTATTGTTTTAGATTGGTTAACTATACCATCATTCTATTTATTATTATTTTTTTTTGACATTGCTAACATTATGTCACTTCTCTGCTTTTAAGCCACCAATCTTCCAGTCGTTTTTTGCTAGTTTCCACCGCCGGTTTATTCACCCGGCCACTGGTATCTCTAAACCCCAGAGCTTCAGGAACAGTGACTGCGCCTGCATCAACTTCCGGATGGATACCATTACATTCGAGTATAATATGGTCAATTGTTTCACTGGAGTTACCACATACAGCACATGCGCCGTCTTCATTGTTAAATTTCTTTTTGCAGCTGCGTGTTCTAAGGCACCCTGATCTAGCTTCAAAAAGTAGGGCACTGCCTCTTGAGCTATCAGAGAAAGCTTCCTTCCTGATCTGCATTTTCCACTGTCGGTATAATTCCACACTCTGTTTCTTTTCCATCGAATTTATCCAATTTGTACCTTCTGTCCAACACGCAACGAAACCGCTACCATGCGGCTGCGCTTCGTGTGAACGTTGAGGTGGCAATGCACTGCGGCGTACTGTAACAGGTGGAACCACTGTATGCCCGACCAGTACAGAGCTTTCATTTTCTACCATCACTTTTCACAGCCCTTTACCGAGACCCCCTTTCACATTAGGGCAAACAGCAGAAACGTAGCCTTCTCTGATGAAAACGAGGAGACCATTTTGTGCAATTATCAGGACGGCGTGCCGTAAACAGATACGCTGACAGACACACTTCGCGGAGGGGCGAAATAGATATGGCAATTTTCTTTTTCAGGCGATGTACGCTGGCGTTGTTCAAGCGTGTAGTCTGGCTATTTGAGAAGGAAGCATTAATCCTGGGGGCAAAATGAGGCTCTGCACAGCCCTCTCGCACTGCCACCAGGCCAGATCACTCCAGCTCCGGCTTAGAGCGAATGCAATAGCAGCCATGCATGAACAGGGTAGAATGTCCTGCACCTAGAAATGCGGTGTTTTTAATGCGTTAACGCTAGAACCACCGTATAGGAAAAATTCTCCCTACATTCTCAAGCCTCAGTTGACAGGTGCAAAACAGAGAGGGAAGAAGTATTGAGGGTGGAAGGCGACGGACGGAGAGGTGATTGCTAGATTGCACATGCATAGTGGAACGGGGTAAGGAGTTTCACATGATGATTGACGGGCAGGAACGGGGGAGTCTCTATACTCGCATCGCCGCGGCTGCTCCGTCAGGAAAGAAACACCAGCGCTCACGCAAACTATGCCGCACGACTGGCATTAACAGCCTATACATATTTTCCTTGTACTCAGCAGCTTTAGAAACTCTGGCATACAGCTAGCTCTTCACGGCGCAATCGTCGGGAAACCCACGGAGGAGCGCTGAGGTGAAACGGACGAGATCACGAGATGACGCTCGAACATGCATAGAAGGGCGAGGGAGTTATTAACGTCAAACCATTATACGTCTTACTAGGAGAAAAACTAGCGGCGTTTCTGCTCCTCAGATGGTCACAAGAATCCAAAGTTACTGCAAAAAAAAATAAATAAATAAATGACGTCGTTAAGCGGCCGTATGACACACGCAGCAAACCAAGCATCCACGATGCATCACTGCATGCATCCAGACCCATCAGGGATAACTTCAGACCATCCCGTACATACACCGTTCGTCTATATGTGCTCGCCATTAGCAGACCTCTATGTGGCACCTGTTGTTTGTTTTTTGTTTTCGATATTCGTCTCAAAAGTGCGACGCAAATACAGCGTCCTTGCAGTACAGCGTCCAAAGTGGTGTCACACGATTTCCCGTTGCACACAGCATAAATGTGCTACTCGAGTTAGAGGCTAGTCTGTGACAGCGATTCGAACCAACGACATATGTACCTGAACGGCATGCTTTCAAGCCACGGTTTCGTCGAAAACGGACCCGAGATCCGGCGTGAAGCATGGCACTCTATGTGGAATACACATACCGAATACGATATCTGCGGAAAGAACTATAATACATGTCGGAAACCTCAATCGAAAACATTTCACTTGCGCGACTATAATGCTTGCGCGGTAATGTCAGCAGACGTTAAGGAACCCCAGATGGTCTCAATTTCCAGAACCCTCCACTCTCATAGCCTTCAACGCTTTGGGAGGTTAAAGTCCACAAACGAACCCAAACCATACACCTAAGCAGTCGAAATTCTTTGTTAACGACCCTCGCGACGTCAGAGACGCGAGCGAGGCCATCCTCTTCGACCTCAATGTATACGATCTCTAATATTCTTTATGCAGCCAATAAGTCGCCAAATTCCCCCAAAGACACCGTGTCGGGATACTCTGATTGTGTAGAGTGGTCTAAAAAAATACGTGTACAAACGTGTACAACGCACTATTAGCCCAGCCGGCTTCCTTTCCTGGTGTTAGCGACGTTTTCCCGGAGTGACGTGACACGATCATAGCACGCGTATGCATCGGCTGTCGTGCCCTCAAGGTCATCGCTAAGCTACTGACACTTCACGACGCAAAGGCAAGTCGCGTCTGCCCACTCCACGATTTCCAAATCGGCGGAAACGAGGCGAAACAGGACGCACAGCAGACGCCCTTATCTGCCACACAGCAGCCGATCCACTGGCGCACGCACGTGTGTGGTCGCAAATCAACGGCACAGTTCTGCACAATTCGCCGCCAATATAACCGAGGCTGTTTGTCGCAGTGGACATCGTTTTATCTGTTTTCACGGACAAGGGTTCTCCCCTCGCGAATAAGTCGACGGCCTCCAGCTATAAATACGCACGGCTCGGCACACTCGCCCAACACAAGCTTGATTGTGCCAAGAGCACGAGAGACTCACGTTGAAGGTCGGTCGGCGTTCCAAGCGCTATGCACTTGATCCACGACACAAACCTCTCCCCTCATGCCACTGTCAAGTGCACAGAGGGGCGCGCAGACATCATTCGGGTAATTTCTTCCGCCCAGCTGAATCTCTTCTACCGCACCTGACATGCGCTTGACTTCCCTCGTAATATGTACACTATGTTACTCTAAGCAATCAACAGTTTATAAACTACTTTCTCATTACACGCCCTGACCATGCCTTTTTTATTATGCAAATCATATACAGCTTGATCGGTCGAAAAGGAGTCGTCGTTGCCGCAACCCTGAAAACGTGCTGGAAAAAAAAAAAATTGAACGCGCGTGACTTAATAATAATAATAATAATAATTGGGTCACATGCAAAGAAAATCGCAGTATCTGTCAGACTCGTTCTGTGGACACCTGAACTGCGCTAAGGGAAAGGAGAAAGGTGGGAGTGAAAAAGGAACTAGAGATAAAGGGGTGCCGTAGTGGGGGGCTCCGGAGCAATTTCGACCACCTGGGGATCCTTAACGTGCACTTGACATCGCACAGCACACTGGCGCCTCTTCATTTCGCCTCCATCGAAACGCAGCCGCCTGCGGTCGGGATCGAACCCGGGTACTTCGGCACAGTAGTCGGGCATCTTAACCGCTGCACCACCGCGGGAGGAGGAAGGGGGGGGAGGGGGGGCAGTGACTTCGGACTGAAATTGTGATGCAACCGTTCGTTGTGCGGCGCTCAGGGTAGTCACCATAACGATTTCGCTTCCCAAATATCCGTCTGCTAGTCCAATTCGATCCCCCGAACTACCGATCCCCCCCCCCCCCCACCCCCTTTCCACCCCATGGTCCAAACTGTGCACTTCCATCGTCGGTCACACGGGTGTTTTGACTGCAGGAATATTTGATGACTGGGCGTACGTTAGCTGTCCGAAGATAGCCGGCCCGATATCTGGTGCTCTATTTGCGTACGGCACGCATGAATTACGATGCAGGTGTCACTGTCCGATAGCGCCTGTCACACTTGACCGCCGACGGTGGTCAAAGGGTACGCGTTTACTTTTCCAACTCTCACCTGACTAAACGTATCTTCTGCCGTGCAATCCTGAAGCCCAGTACGCAAGTTATTCACTAACCGTAGCTACACCCTCGCCCCAAGAGCCCTCTGATCCAAAGCCACCCGAACTAGAGCCATAGCTACAGAGAGACTTCTCACTCTCTCCTCCTCCTCCATATTTGCCCCTCTGATAACCAGCAGCTGTAAATAACTCCATATCCGGACTTCCCTTATCATTTCCTTGCATGTGCGCATATATATGCAGGCTAACATCGCACTTTTTTTTCTCTCAAAGCAAAATTGCACAGCGGAGTTTTCAAGTTGAAGCCCGGTGAAACTCTTCACAGCCCCATACAGTTTGCAGTCGGCGCCTGCACAAGTGCGGCCTTTACATGTATACGGTGGCATCACTTTTTTTATCCCATAGCATTTATCTTAATTTCTTTAAAAAAGAAGAAAAATACCTGGCTTCGATCTCTACTACGAAACTACCTGTTTCCCTATAATATTCGAAACTGTTTTTCTGTAACGAAATCCACTGAATGACGGAAAAAATGGCGACACCATCGAGGTCGTGTGACTCCCAGGGAACCAATCAGAGAGCGCCGCCAAATTTGAAAACGCCGAGTATTCGTATTGCTGCATTAGTGGTGGGATTGAAGTGAATTAGTGGGTCATATTATACGCTAAGGGCCCAAAAATCTCCAGACGTGGGCGAACTGCTGCATCACATTAATCTGTATAGATTAATTATCGACACGGATTAAGGCGGATTAGCGAGTGAAATTAGTGTAATCCGGTATGCGAATCCAATAGAAGGCGCTCCAGCATGCTGGGAGAGGGATGACAGGTATACCACATGAGGAATGCGGAACTGGATACAATCGGACAATTGGCGGATGGTGCGAGCACGTTGCATCCTACCATGAATCAGCCCCGCTGGAAAAAGCGTTTGGTCGAAAGGTGAGTGGGGTGTGTGGCTGCAATACCGCACAAGCACACAAAGGTGTAAAGTTGAACAGAATACAAAATTAATTTAATCGCACGGCCGATACAAAAACACTGATACCTAAAGCTACAACCTGAATTATCTCGCATTTACCTTGCTGGGGATTTAGTTAAAGGTCTAGACACAACTAAACTTTAGATGTGTTTTATTTTTTTTTTTTCTTCATCAGAACAGTGCGCAAGACAGTAGTGTTCATGAGGGACAGCGTGAAATGCACTTACGCCAACTTAAATGATGTATAATTGACTTTTCTCTCGCGCAATTTCGGTTTCAAAGGCTGAATGATGACTGTGATGTCACAGACCAGTTGCGCGGGGATGTGAGTCATGAGTAGGGATGTAAAATTTCCAGAAATATTGAAGATTGGAAAAAACAAGGAAAAAAAAGTTTTTTTTTTCTGAAATATAGAAAAAATCTGAAAAATATCAATTATTTGTATTAATCAAGAGGTGTAAAGTTGCAATAAAACAGCAAGCAGTCTTTTTTTTTTTTTTTTAAGAAGACTGCTGCTCGTGCAAATATCGCGCCGCTTTTAGACGGTCATAAAAAGACAAGTGACACTTTTTTTTTTTTTTTTTTTTGTTCTAGAACATAGCTGCCATGTGTGTTGCAGCCTCCACTATTGCGTGTCGGAAGAAGTGGTCAAATTTAGTCAGTGTGCGCATCTAGTGCAGGCATAGGCGTACGGGACATAGATTACAGAAGCTGTGTTCATTGGTTCCAACATACAGCTTAAAGTGTCTAGTTTGATGAGCAGTGCCGAAAATGAGAGGAGCAGCAATGCGTAGGAAAACTTAGTGCGTTCTTTTTTTTTTTTTTTTCGTCTCATATATTTCACATCAGATTTCTTGTTTGTTCGTTTGTTTCTTTTTTTTTTTTTTGTTTCGGCAAAATCTTATGCGGGGTTCAATCGATGTCTAAAATTTTCTCTGTAATAAATCATGTGGCAGTAAGGTATGACCACGTTTTCGTGTTTTCTCCTTCCTGGTCGTAGTGTAGTCTTTCTACACTTACATTCGATTGTGCTTTTTATATTCCTGTGAGTTATTTTGTACTGTTTGAAACTTATCTCATTTTTTTCTTATATCAAACATGGAACCATATCTACATGCAACATTTCTGTATATTCATCGTGTGTTTTTATATATGCTTACTCTTACTCGTGCTTTTACTTTTCTCGTGCAAATGTTAACACGCAGTTCAAGTTTGCCACACTTATCTCCAAATAAGCCATGCGTAAATAAATATCGGACATTTCTGTATTTTAAGCTATACTCTAGTCCTTTAATATCGACGGCTCCTTTTGTGCTTGATCAACGTTTAACGTTTACCGCATTTCTCGTTAGTACAGTGAGCCATCTGACAAAAAAAAAAATGCTGTTTTTCGTGTGTTCTCAGTTTGTTCTAGCTGTGAAGAGGAAGAAGTACACGAGGAACATTATAGGCAGTGACATCGTGATCTCTGCGCGTGTCGGACCTGACGGTGTTCGCTGTTGCTGTGCTCGCCACTGATCTGCCCAGTCCTGCTGATCGAGTCCTGCTGATCTGATCAATAAACCCCCATCTTACATAGCGAATACAATACATGTACGTGAACTACCAGTTCTGTTCAGCTTCTTATAATGTTTGGTAGACTGATTAAAGTTCATCGCATTTTTAATTAGATCACTGACATACCGCTCTAGTACTGGCGATGTGTTTGTGCTCGTTTCTTCCTAGATTGTTCTAATCTGTTCGTGTCGAGTTTCAGACCTTTTCTTCCAGTTAAATCTGTATGCATTCAAATTTTATCGTGTTGTCCTAAAAGGGGTTGGGACACCAAGTTTGGAGGATTTATGAGCACCTTATGGGTTTTCTCTGTATGTGAGGTCACCCATAGTCTAAATCTGGACACAACAAACTATTAATATCTTAATTCAGCTCCAAAAAGCCGTTAAATGCTCTTTCGCCCGATTGAGACGCGTCGTTAGCAAAATTTAATTTCGTGACGTATGAAGATCGTAAGTGTATCAGTGAATACTAGTGACGTCACATCACGGTAACGTGGCGTACTATCACCGCGCAACGACGCGCGACAACTGCCAGCTGCTGCATTGGTGGTCGATGGGCTGATCGGAGGGCGCCTCCTCTGGTGGCATCGGCGCTCGAACTTTCCTTCTCACGAATGAGACTACAGACTGACTAGGTTTTATTTGTACTTTATTGGAAATACAAATAAGCAAATCAAGACTACATGTCATATGCTCGCGTTCCGACAATTAGCGGAAGAGGGGGAAAAAAAATATGCAGCATTTCGGCATCTGAAACTGTATCAATAGACTAAGCATATACCACGAACGTTCTGAAGTAAGCCTAATTTGTGCAACCAAAACCAAATAACAGCATATAAATTCCTTCTGCAGCCTTTTCAGTGCTCATTCCTATTTATTAGCAGCCATCTATTAATTAGCACAAATTTTCATGTTTCTTTAAGGAAATCATACTTTAAGGGTCTTTATTTTCGGTTTTCCATCCTCGGGAAAAAACGAGAAAAAACATTTTTTTTCCAAGATTTCCTTTTTTCTTTCTTTTTTCTTTTTTTTTTTCCAAGGCCTCCCATCTGTAAGACCCATCTGTTCCAAGTTAACAACATCGCGAACACAGGAACTTATATTCGGCTTCGTAAAAAGAAATGTGTGTCGCTAATGCATTCTCCAGCTTTACATATATATATATATATATATATATATATATATATATATATATATATATATATATATATATATGAAAAGCCTGAAGTGTCGATAGAGAGTGTTCATTTTTGCTTCTGTCAAGAATCGACGTCTTATCAAATCGCGGTGCACATTTGCCTGCAAGACGAGATAACACCTTTTTCATCTTTCTTCCCAACATTTAGCGCATGCTCCCTGAGTCGCTCATTAATACTTGTCAAGCATCCTGATGACATCAGTAAAAATTGTGGGGGTAAACCTAGTGATAGAAGCGAAATCTGTGTGTTGCAGCAATAGCCTCTTTAACACCCGCTTTTCAATCCCGGTTTTTTCGTAACTTTTAATAACAATAATTGGTTAAGCCCCGCCGGGGTGGCGCAGTGGTTACGGCGCTCGACTACTGTGCCCAAGGAAGCGGGATCGAATCCCGACATCGGCGGGTGGAGGCGAAACGGAGTGGCGTCCGTGTGCTGTGCGATCTCAGTGCACGTTAAAGAACCCCAGGTGGTCGAAATTTCCGGAGTCCTCCGTTACGGCGTCTCTCATAGCTTGAGTCACATTGGGACGTTAAACCCCACAAACCAACCCACCAACCAATAATTGGTTCACAGGAAAGGAAAGGCACAGTAGACGTCGCACTTGTTTCTGTGGACACCTGAACCACGCTGTGAGGTGGTGGTAACAACTTTTATTGCCACGAAATGAAAGGAATTATTTCGGGCTGGGGCGAGTCTAGGGTGGCCTCCAGTCGGGAGCGACCTCTTGAGCTCGCGTGACGAGGGCCAGTTGCGTAGTTTTTCTTGGGCTGGCCAACAGCTTGTCCCATTCCTCCGCTGAGGGAGCTGGCAAGAGTGTCTTTGGAGGGGGATTGCTGGCGCATTCCCACAGTATATGGTCTTGAGTGGCCTGCGTCTCGTCACCGCAGTGCCGGCATAAAGGGTTGAATTCTCCGTTTGTAATTAACGATAGTCGGTAGGGGCTAAGAATGGCCTTTGTTTGTAGGCTTCTGAGTGTCGTGGCTTGCGCCCGGTCGAGGTCGGGTGAGGGGCGGGGTACGTGCATCTTAGCTTCAAGAGACGCGCTGTGAGGGAAAAAACTGATTAATTTATAGGAAGGGAAAGGCACGGTAACTGTCTCACTTGATTCCTGTGGACACCTCAGCCGCGCCATAAGGAAAGGGAAGGTGGGAGTGAAAGTGGAAAGGGAGAAAGAGGAGCCGTAGTGGAGGGCTACGGGAGGAAGGTGGGAGTGAAAGTGGAGAGAGAGAAGAGGATGCCGTAGTGGAGGGCCGCGTAGTAATTTCGACCACCTGGGTATCTTTAACGTGCACTGACATCGCCCAGCATGCGAACGCCTCTCCGTTTCGCATCCATAGAAATGAAGCCACCGGCGGTTGTTGTTGTTGTTGTTGTGACTGTAGGAAGAAGGAAAAGAAAATGCACGGGCATGCTACTGGCTCTGTCGCTGAGCCACCTCCGCTGCCTCGTGCAGACAGAAGAGAATATAGAGAAGAAATAAAAGGAAGAGGAAAAGAAAGACGCGCGCCGCAACAACAGCCGTCGTCCACCACCAGCGGTGGCGAGTGCAATGACGGCCTACAACAGATAAAAATTCGGTACCAGGCTAGCCCTTGCCGCAAGCGGCGGTGACCCACCTGTACGGGATGAACCCGGGTACTATGTAGGGCATAGTGGTCGGGCATCTTAATCACTGCACCACCGAGGCGGGAAGCAATGCTTTGGAAATATTTTACTCGTTGCATTTGCTTCATACTTCGTAAACGTAACCTGCCACAGCGATCTGCTCTTAATTTAAACTATCTACGATAACCGCCACATTTCGCGCACTCGGCGTTGCTGCACCAACATCAGCCTTAAAAGGGTCGCTTTGAGCTAAATATGATACTCGTGATATCGCAGCACCCGCCTGCCCAAGGATTAAAGCGCATATGTGAGCCTGTAATCAGTAAGAAATCTTATGCTTGTTATTTACATGCAAACAGAGCGGATGAAATGTTCCCAATTAAAACCCCTATTCTACCTCACAACCAGGGCAAAAGGCTTCTCGAATCTGCATAGTAAGATACAATTTATAAAAACAGCTGTTCCAAACTATGGGCAAAGGTCCGCGGCGAGTGTATTACTCCGCTGAACAGTAAACAGGATCTGTCTTGTTTATATATATATATTTGAGTAAACAAAACAAGTCAGAGACATCGAAATCCTTGAGCTTTTAATTTGGTCTGATGGTTAGCTTTTATTTAGGTAATCAGAAAAGACTTAACAGCGCACTACTTTCTTTCACGGAAGAATTTTGTGCGCCGATTACTGTACATCTCTAGGTTGTATTCGACTATAGAGGCCTATGCTGGTACAGCGGAGATGATCATTAGGTCAGCGAGCCATGCCGAGGCGAAGACGTGCTGCACGGCAATGCATGAGTGAAAGCCGGAAGCGCGAACAGTCCATTTCCGTATGAACAGCGATGTTATTTGGGCCATTAGAGAAAGGCTAAACGTGCTAAGCACGAAACCGCACAGGTTTAAACTCCACGACCACGAATTTCCGCAAGAATACAAAGCTGCAGACTGGGCGCTTACCTAGCCTTCCCCACACAACGTCGCGGTTTACCAACAAGCCGATCCTTCACGCTTCCGACTGATCCGCGTGCATTGCAGTAAAGCACGTCTTCGCCTCAGCAGGCTCACTGATCTGGCCATCGCCGCTGTACCAGCGTGACTGTTAACGCGTGCCGCAAAATAATACTTTCGGTTAAACCGCTCGCATCGACGTCTGTGCACGTTAAATTACCCCAGGTGGTCGAAATGTCCGCAGCCCTGGATCCACTATGTACGCGTGTCCCTCGTAACCAATGCCGCTGAGGAACCTTTAAACCTAATGCATATTCGCGATGAAATTGGACGCAGAGATGGCATTAGACTGCCTTTTCGACGATACGGCGTTTGAATAATGTACTTGCCTGATTTGATTCGAATTAATTAAAAGCCTCCATGTCATCTCCAAAATATGCAACTTTCGCATAAATGATACTGGTGGCGACATCAGGCGCCTATTCTTGGAACTTCTGCGGCCTTTGCGGTCGTGTTCGCGCTTTCACAATCTCTATTATCACAACTAAGCAGCCTTAATTTTCTCTACCGAGGTATGCGCATACAATTAACACTACTGAGAAAAAAAAATGTCGTTTGAAAAAGTTGTCCTAAAGTTCAACGAGTTTAGTCCGCGCGTGCTGGAGTAAAAATAACTCAGTTCTTCGGATAGATAGCCGCTAGATATGTAACAACCGGTTTTAGCTGTGCATGCGAAAGCTGTTATGGATCGCCGACATTACGGACGACACGAACTTTTAATTAATTTTGATCTCATTAAGCAAACACATATCATCCAAACGGTATTTAAAGATAATGTTGTGCGCCACCTCTGCATCAAATTTCAGCGCGAACAGTCAAGCGAGCGGTTTAATAGCCCTTTATTGTATGTAGTACACAGCCTGTTTAAGCACGCAGTGCCTGTGGACGAGCAGGCAGATGAGCGAGGCGACGTACTTAAACAAAATAATAAAGCGAGCATACTCTACGCACATCAAAAAAAGAAAAAAACACAGAGTGATTTCAGACAATAAACAAACGAAAAAAAATACAAACTGGATATCTAGTTGAATAATAATAAAATGCAGAAATGAAAGTTTTGGGCAGCAGAAAACAATGCACTCGAAGTACAAAGGTCACGCGTGCTTGCGTTAGCAAAGACGTCAGTAGTAGATGTACATGAGGTGTGTATATATATAATACAATACATATATATATATATATATATATATATATATATATATATATATATATATATATATATACATACATATTACTGCATTTAGCAATGAAAGACCATGAGTCTGCATCTAGTACAATGAAATACAGTTAACAAAAGTGTCAAATGGAATGTCAAGATGAAATGCATCAGCTTTTTAGCTCTTTTCTGGCTAATATTCAGGCATGTTAATTTTACACAGTTTAGATGGTATTGAATTAAACGTAAATGGCACATAATACTGTCTCAACCAAGGAAAGTATTTTACGGAGCTTTGTAACAGTCAGTAGATTTGATGAGCCTTTCGCTGCATTTTAAAAGTGAATCAAGCAGGAATAAAAAGTAAACGAAAGAGAAAAGTAGGGACATGTGTATAATGCAGCTGCATAGTCATGAAACGTAGGGTAATCACTTGAGACAATCACTTGAGACAATATCATGCTAGCCGCAATGAGAGAGGACACACCATGTGCAACCATTTGCTCTGGTCTATGTTTCTATGCCAATTTAAAATAAAAATTACTGTCTAGAGAGCAAGTCCTCTCCTCTTTAGTAGAAATATGTGGAGAGACTCACTAGAGTATGTTAATATTTTTACACTCATAAGTAATAACCATGCACTGATCATGCCATGTGTGTTGTTTATGTATGACCCATTCTTAGCTAGTGCCTCCCTGTGTGGACACATGACCACATTTGGTTCAATGAAAGCTATCATTGTATACTGCTGTGACCACAAAGTCAGCCAGCATACTAACCTTAGGCCTTTAAATCAAATATTTATGCACTTAGGATAAATTTATGGGCGTTCTCTTAAGTTCAGTGCTATACTATGCCAAATGAGTGAAAACATTATGAATTTCCGTGCTTGCAAATGCATCTTACAGCCAGAAATGCATAGAATCCTCAGCAGTGCAGGTACTGGTATTTGTACTCACTGTTCTAAATTAAGGTCATATGTGACACTAGACACAATTGATAACTCTGCAACCAAGAAAAGAAAGTTTTGACCAGTTATACCCAGCTCAATGGACAAGAATTGCTGCCTAAGTGCCTCAAAGGCTGCCATCTTGCCTATTCCAACATGTATGTAGGGGGCAGGCATTTCACCCACCGCAATGAGGATGTCTCTTCAAAGAATGCGTATTTTGCTTTTCAGCGAGCCAGTTAGCCCTGATGCACAAGGGTGAAGTCGACGGAGGTCACACAGAGACTGACGCAGACATGTCAAGCACGAGGTTTATGTCTGTTCATCACCTCATTCCACTCTCTTCCTGTTGCAAGAACCACTGGTTGCCTGCAGCTGCTGAGCTCGACCAAACTGTCATACTTGGACCTTAAGAGAAGACCAACCAGCATACGAAGATGATAAATGAGCTGAATGTGCAAAGAACAATATTTATCCAGCTTCAACGTGACAGCTGAATGGCCAGTCTCCAACAGCAACTGAGACAAAGCCAAAATGACAAAGATCCTTTTTTATCGTCCACTGCTTAGTAGTGTACTACTGTAGGATGCACATCTTAAGCAGACCTCTTTTCTTTGTCTGCTAGTGTGCCTGTATGCATGCAACTGTGTACTAATGCACATGTATGCCAGGAACAAAACGTTTATGGAACGCAATATCACCAAAAATGTTTATTTCACTGCCATCCTTCCTTTTTATTATATTTCCATGTAAAGTAGAAGTGCTGTCCACCCCTCCATCAATGTTTCTAGCTGCACTGATTCAGAGTCTGTCTAAATGTTACTTATATGTTTCATAGCTTTTCCAAATGTTTGTTACACAATGCCCAACGGTGCGACTTCTACCCATTGAAAACAATGAATTATTTTAAATATGCATAAGCATGCAAATAAGTAAATATATGAATAAATAAGCCGATATATGCAGCTTAATCATAACTGAACAAATTCACACTGCACATTTACACGCCAAGCAGTACATCTTTGATGCAATTAAATTTCCTCAACAGGCACCTTCCAAGCAGTTTTCACAGCAGGTGTACAAGCACACTAGAATGCCACACAACAATTTAGGTCCGATTTGGACCTAAATGAAGGGCTGCAGTATTGTGTAAATAAAATGAAAATGCTGATGCGATTCTACAGGCGACCCAGATCTGGGCTGGGTATTGCTAAGTACAGAAAGGAGCATATAATGACAACATCATGACTCTTACTTCGATGGCTAAGCCCTGAACAAGCATACTTAGCCTGCAAATGGTGAAAGGATGACCCCAAAGGGAAGAGATTGTTGGGATGCCAATAAAAGGCAGTATGAGTGCAATCAACTGGAAAGGTCACAGCAGCATAGCTATGATATGCAACAAGATGAGCAACTTTTGGGGAGATGAAAGGCAATATGAGTGCTATCAATTGGAAAAGGTCATGTGAGCATTGCTATGACGAATCATGTAACAAAACAAGCAATTGAAGAGACCGAGAGCGCTGACCATCGCAGCCATTGAATATGTTCTTCAGGAATGGTTGCTATTGAAAGCATGCAGTGTGGCCTGATGCAATTCAGTGGTAAGCACAGTATCAAAGGAGGCCAGTGAGAATACTGAAATGGCAGATACAAGTGCTGTTGAAAGACAGTGACTATACTCGCACTAAAACATTAGCCACAGCCTTGGTGCTGAGGCTGACATAGGGATTGGTGCCTTTATGCTCACAGCCATGAACAACCACGTTCCATCCTCCTACTGATCAACAACCAGCCCAGACTCATGTTAGCTGCTGTCCCAATATCCATCACCTTTTCTAGCATCACCTTCTAAGCTTGCTATGCTGTCCCATTCCATATGGTAACTATAGTGGTCTTGATAACTGCTGTCCTTGAGCGTATCACATCGGCCTCACAATACAGGGACACTGGGATTGTTCGGTAGTGGTTTTCGGTGAGGCTTTCTATTATGTAGCATCCATGGCAACTAATGTGCAGAAAGCATGGCTGGTTAT
Organism: Amblyomma maculatum; assembly: GCF_055883805.1. Taxonomy (NCBI): domain Eukaryota; kingdom Metazoa; phylum Arthropoda; class Arachnida; order Ixodida; family Ixodidae; genus Amblyomma; species Amblyomma maculatum. The sequence goes on along the minus strand of NC_139352.1, from coordinate 32,707,770 downwards.
ATGACAACCAATCATAGCGACACCTGGAATCGCAATCCGTACTCTTTCAACCACGCATTTATCTATGTGAATTCGATATAATTAATGACACTGTGGTTTACTGATAAACCAGATCGCTGTGTGGGAAATGAGGCACCAGATTACAGATTTATTTTCCTAACAGGTGAAGATCCTAACCGGTCTAACTGGTTTAATGAACGAATTCCCTGTTCATCCCAGCTGAGTTTCAATTGAACCGTGACCCAAATGAAAACAATTGGATATCAAGTGGGAATTTGTCCTAAACCAGCTAGGATTTTCACACTAGATGCCATTACACCTTATACGATATGATGTTGAAGAGCACGTTGTAAATCCACCACCCTCAACTTCCGCCAGCAGCGACCTCGGTCAGAGTTACGAGTCTAGCCATATGCGTACGCACATTTTTTTTTATATTTGTTTTTTTTCTTTGGATACCTGCATCGCCCCCGTAGGGCGGTACAGCAGGGGGGCTATAAACGTTAACTGTGATTTTACATATTATTTCAATGAACGATGAAAAGCATCGTTCATCCGGAATGATATAGCACATAAATCCTCGCAATCGCCGCCTAGCCCGCAGCTCACAATTAACATATGGGCCGAACCACGAAACGATGAGATCACTTAACTGTCACAAACCAGTCAATCAGTCCCTACGTCAGGTCAGCCGGTTAGATTCGGCCAAAAGGAGATCTTGCTAGCTGATCGCGGTTTGAGACAGATTTGTGGCAGTTTTTGTGGTGTGATCGTTACGTAATTCGGCTCAGTCCGGCCCGGACCATATTGCGCCTTCTATTTTCGCTAGTTAACTCGCACGAAAGACAGGAAATACTCGGTTCTTTGAAATGCTGTCTCGACGCGTCCAAATGCGAACGGCCGAAAGATAACTCGCCGTTCGCCAGCACGCGTTTCATTCATTCGGTTCGCTCCCTTCCCTTCGCGCGCGCGCAGATGCGGAAATCGGAGGGGTCGACCTCGTTTGACGCTGCAAAGGAGGTCAGAAAAGACAAATGTGATAGCAATCGATGGAGTACGATACGCTTGCCGAGCCCTCGGCAGGGATTAGCTAAGGTTCGCGCCCGTGGACAGCGGCCGTGCGCTTGTTACATACGTGGCAAGTTATTTCCGCAATACCAACTTTCGCTTTCGTTCTTTAGGCGGAGACGTAAACAGTCGCCGGAGACTTGTCCGCCGAGGCAGCCCACTTCGCCATCACCGGGCCAAAACCCATTCAAGCACAACATTCCGTACGCGCATCGAAACAGCTGGAGCTGGCTACACTGCCAGGCAGCTTTCCTGCAAGGTAAATGGCATGGGACACTCACCTTTGCCTTGACGCGGATGGCTTCACGCGTGTGGAATCCGATTAGTCCGGACATGGCGGCGTTGAAGTCGGCGTTAACGACACCTCACAAATATATTTGACTCTTGCTGCTCCGGTGAAGCCAAAGAAGCGAGAAGCTGCATGCCGCGACGTCGCACAGCCGAACACCGCGCACGACGCGACAGCAGGTAGCCGCCATTCCGGTTGCAGCGCTCCAGAGCCCGATGCAGATCTCACAACACCCTGGGCGTTGGGCGGTCCCTCGTTGATGTCATATGCACGTGACCCTACACGTCACCGCTCAGCCGGGCGCGAGCAGCGCGGCGGCGGTGCCGGTATGTCGTCTGCTTCCACGCTGCGCATTGCAACGTTTCTTTTAGCACTTTTGAAAAATAAGTGACTACCGTCCAGGTAAGTCAGTCACCATTGGATGCGTGAATAGTAACATATCTAAAGAAATAAAGTAATACTTTATTCGGCTTTCATTGCGAGTGGCCCAGTCATGCATGGGAAACAGCAGCTGCTACCCATACCAAGGCTTGCTGACCCTTACATGAGGCCCGAGATATCCGAGATGACATGTGGGATGAGGAAGGAAACGGGTGAAATGTGAGCGATGATAGGAGAGTAGGATGAGGAAAGAAAGGGGTAAGGGTACCGTGAAGCGGCGCGCATCGAGGCACCCATAGCGTGCAAGAGTAAATCGCGGCTAGGGAGCCAAGGGAGTTTACATGTTTCGCCGCGGCGCCCCTCGGCGCAACATGTACAGGGTCTTGAATATTTGGGGGCTCTAATTTTAAAAATTCCTATGCAAAATATACTACCCCATTCGAGCTGAAATAACGTTCACAAAGTAGCAAAATATAGTCTACGTTATCTGATAAGTGATTCAGCATCGCTACTGCCTAGATTTCCCGAAATCGAGAAAAAACTGCTCTAGGTGGCGTGCACAATTTTCGCAGAAGAAAGTCGAAAAGCTATTTTGACATGATACGTCATCTGTCGAGCATTGAGACAAGCTCCATCCCGGCCGTTGGCGCGCTTGCCTCGCTGCCCGACAGATGACGAACAATGTCAAAATAGCTTTTCAACTCTCTTCTGCGAAAATTGTGCACGCCGCTGAGAGCAGTTTTTTCTCGATTTCGGGAAATCTAGGCAAGTAGCGCTGCTGAATCACTTATCAGATAACGTAGACTATATTTTGCTACTTTGTGAATGTTATTTCAGCTCGAATGGGGCAGTAGATTTTGCATAGTAATTTTTTAAATCCCAGCCCCCAAATATTCAAGACCCTGTACAACCATGGTACAACCATGGCCGGTCTCGAGGGAGAGCGCGCGCTCTTTCTTACGGCCTTCTGAATCGCCGCGTGAACAATGAGAACTTTTCTCCTTGAGTTACGCTCTCCGCCGCCGCAACGGGCGCGACCTGCTCACTGTTCACTCCGCATCTGCTTCAGCGGCGGCGGGTGGCTTTTGCATGGTTTCGTGCTGTCGCTCGCTTGTTTCGTGGTGAGTGCAGCCCCGAAATGAAAGAAAATAGAAGGTAGATAATGCAGCGGCATGTCGTCAGCGTACTACACACGTGAACCTAGTCTTTATATAAAAACACTGTCGCTCAGCAAACGTTCTACAAGCATATGATATGCATTGCGGCATGGTTGCTACTTTTGTCGATTTTAATCCGAATTTTTCCCAAGCCTGCATAAGAATAGCAAAAAAAAACAAAAAAAAAACTGATCACATCGAAGCTTCTTCCAGGCTAACATTACAGCAACTCGTCTGCAACAGCAAAACCGTCTTTCAGCGCTAAATGCGAAATCATCCATACATTGCACCGAAGATGAAAATAATTTTATAAAAATGTAATGTAAGTTGCATAATGCTTGCATGATATCAAGTATTAGTTTGACAGCCAAAGTAAAGATGAGTTTTCAATGTTATTATAATTTTTATATTAGCAAATGTGTTGTATTTAAAGATTATTTTATTTTGCAAATAAATGCTGTTTTAATGAAATTTTACATGATATTATGATTATTATGAAAACAATAAAGAAATGGTTTGATATTCATGAAACCATCTTAAGCTGGAAGCGGTAAAAAGAGGCTAATAAATGACGCAGCTGGTGATACTCGATTGCAGTGGCTGACAAACGAGTTCACTTGCTATATCGAAAGCATTCAAGAAACTTCTAAAACGTTAAAGAATGAAAATTTCGCTGAAGAAACATTTCAAGAAATGCTGTTCATCACGAGTCTACTGTACAAGTGGTAGAATACCTCCTGGGAAAAGGTGTCGGCTCCGTCCTTATCAGGAAACTCAATATTGGCCCCATTGAGGCTCTCTTAGGGAAAGTACGGCTTATGTGCGGCACTTGACCACATTGTCAAGACGGATGTACGTTTCATCTTGAAGCAAAATCAAGGCGAAATTGCCCTATTGGACAAGGTTTTCTTTTAAAAAAAAATACTTGTGCATCTACCACACACAAATGCTCTTGAAGTACTTCAAATCCCGATTCAAGCAGCGCAATTGGGAATTCGCCATTGCTGAGTTGCCCTGAAGGAATTAGCAACAGCCTATAAAATCCTCTTCTTTGATATCTGAAAAATTTATCAGAATCCTTCTTGTCAATTATGCCAAGAAAGTGACAGACAGGAATTACAGGTCAGCTCCCTAATGAACAAACCGGCCAGGAAGATTGAGACTGAATTTGCTAGCCGCAGGTCACGTTTTGATGAATTGATGAATATGTAGTACAATGTATAACTTTGAAAGACAATTTTTTTTTATTGTTTGCCGCTCTTTTCAATTAGGCACAACTGTTCATGCCCATTTCCTTGAATAAAAGTTGTTTATCTATGCATTAAACCGACTACGTCTTTTATACACGTACGTGCGTCAGTCACGAGACTACATATACATATTCTGTCTTTCAACCGACTGATTTGTTTTGACCGAAGCTAGAACAGCTCACTCCATTAGACAACTGCAATTTTAACTATATGCGTAAATTTTGTTCCTTACTCTGAATCTGAGACGCGCCATGAATTTTCGCCCGTGCCTCTTTTGCTCTAAACGAAAACAGAAACGGTTGACAGAATCTTCAGCCAAACGTTTGCCATGCACTCACGTCAGGTCGCGCTGCACCTGCTTACAGCTTTCGAAGGAACACTGTATAGCCTGATAAATTTATTTCTGTACAATAGTTAGGGGCAAAAAATATTGAAGTAAGTGTACCAGCTTCATTCGACCGTGCTCGGCCGCACTGACGAAGGCGCGCGCGTGCATGAGCGGTGTTGACTATATTTTATTCCTCGTACACGATACATTTTAGACGCTGATTACGGCGTCCTTGTAGCTGATTACGGCGTCCTTGTATAAACCATAAGGCGGGCGGAGCGAAGAGCGAGCGCGCGTTTCCCTTGCGCGTGAACGGCGGTAGCAGAGGCGCAGCAGTATGGCCTTAGCAGCAGTGGGGCGGTAGCGACCCCACCGAGGCGCGGCGGGCGGTGGAAACAGACCCCATTGGTGAGACCGTAAGAGAAGAGAAGCGCGCTCTCCCTCGAGACTGGTCGTGGTACACATGTAGGCTCCCTTTTCGCGGCGCGACGCGCGCCCCCCTCACGGCGGGAAGAACGGTTTCGTAGTGACCCGTGCGCCCGGCCCTTGCCCGGCCGTGCAGCAGATCTGCTGTGCGTGGGGCGCTTTCGCCATTCGTTCTTTCGATTCGCGGAATTCTATGGTCACAAAGGAATTGCTAGGGTGCAGTTCCTGTGTTGCTGCTGTTGCACACATTTTCACTCGACTGATAAAATATTTTTCACGTCCCCAAATAAGCTTTACGAAGCGAAGCAACGCTAAGTTTGAATCGCTGCCGTTCAACGAGCAGTGAGCTGGCAATTATGCCCGAGCTCGCCGCGTAAAGATTTTCCTCGAAGCATTTTTCCCGAAATAGGACACACTACCTGCACCTGCATTAGCATCCTTTCTCAACCCGCAAAAAAAAAAAAAAAAAAAATGTTAAAAGAAATTGGGCGACTCATAGGCATCAGCGCTATCTGCATGGTGCCAGTTAGCCCGTCCGATAAATGAAATGCACTTCTACTGGGTCCGCCGTCCGCGCCCAGTGGGCCGCCCTCGTGGATGCAGTTGTTCACTGAAATTTCTTTTTTTTATTTAAGCTGTCCAGTGGTCTATATTTGCATGTCTACGATAGCTTGCATAAGCACCAGTACAATGCAGAGAGTAATCAACGGGAATGGATCATTTTAATTGTGCATTTGCTATGTCTAGCGCTTAGTTGCGCGAATTTGGCTTGGCAACTTTGTTTTTCTTGCTTGCTTGCTTTCATTGTTTTGTTTTTTTTTATCCCTCCCAGCTCGTTCCTTTTTTTTTCCTTCCACACCCTTTCCTTCCACGCTTATGCCGCTACTTTCCTTCTCCTCTTGGGCGGTTCCCTTTGTCCGTCCCTTAGCCTGACGAAAAGGCGGATAAAGAATGTGAGAATGACGAACTGTTAGGAAAAAAAATGTTAATTATAAGCTTAAATGAAACTTAATTTCATGAAGACATTTTACGCAACATAGGAAACACGGGAAGCTACCGAAAGCCTTGATAACCTACATCGGACGATTTGCCGATGTCGGGCCCGCTTTAATCATTTCCCCAAGTATTCGCTAAAACTTTCAGCCACGTAGATGAGCGCCTTGTCTTCCTGGAATGTAATGCAAACCAAACGAAAATATCTAAAAAAAAAAACTTCCCTCTATGACGTCGAAGTACCAGCTGTGCGCTTCGCCCTCATAAAACTCCTGTCTGCCATTCTATACGCTTTATTAATTTAGTTGTGTTAATGACATTTAGATGTCTACTGAGCTGTTGAACCTCGAATGATGAGCTGTTTATCCTGCCGTACTGCTCAATCGAGACGATAGTAAAAAATAAATAAACAAAATAAACCACTTTTTTTTACTTATTTGTGGACGCTCTGGACAGATCTTGCGTTCATTACATGCCATCCTGCTCCAAACAAGTGGTCGAGCGGCTGGCTGCCACCTGTTACCCTCCCTTGTCAAAACTTAATTTTGTGGCAGATGACTTGAAAGTACCGTTAAAAAGGCAATAAGGATCTTTTAAAAAAAAAAAAAAAAACGAAAGAAAACTAGCATTCAAGTCGGGATTTGAGGCAGGGCGTTCTTTCAACGAAAGAAAAAGTTAGACTTACTGCAATTCTGTCAAGTGACCGAGAGGAGGACATGCATGTATATTAGAAACTGTAGATCGCTTGATCTGTTGTAAGGGAGTTTCCATTCTCATAGCTGTGTCGCTGTATCAGCGACCGCGTGCCATCTGCCATTCTTTCCTCTATCGTCGAGAAAAGTAGCAACCGCCTCATTAGAAAATAGCTAAAGCTCTTCAAAAGCCGTCTGCTTAACATTTTCAGGCCCCTGTAATCGCGTTCTCGAATTTTCAGGCTTGTCGCTTTTTTTTTTTCTTTTTTTTTTTCAGAAAGGGGGGGGGGGGTGCTTTGTTCTCTTCTTCGGCTAAAGCTGCATTCATTCCTATGCTGGAAAACACACTGAGTGTATCTTGGCGGTTGTCACGAAATAAACGCACAATCTTTAAGCCGGCGCGGCGCGAAGTAACAATCGCACGCGACATCGCAAGCAGCGGAGAAAACACCCTCTCTTTACGTGTAGTGTGTGCACTAGGCGTCCGCCTACCCACATCACTCGGAAAAAACGGCGACCAATCGCCGCTGGTATTTTCCTGAGACTTCCTCCGCGCTTGTCCGATGACGACACGCGTCTCAGCAGGAGGGAGAGAGGACGATCGTGCAAAATCCTTTCTCTGTTCCGTAAGCCTCCCCAAGGCTCCCCTTTCTCTCTTTCCGCTTTGACCAAATCCTTTCTCTATGCTTTGACTCCATTCTTCCCGCAGACAGGATGCACCGCCTCCGTAGTGCAATCAGTGCTGTGTCTGTTCACTGTGGTGCCCCACCAGAAACTCTCGAGCACTTATTGCGCTAGTGCCCTGCCCTCGACCAGCACCAAGCCGCCTTGAAAGTCGGATGTCGGCGCCTGGGACTTCCTTCTGCATCTCTTTGCGCCAACTAAACGGCCGCCCTCAGACTGCTGCTAGTTTTCCTGGAAGCGACTAACCTACGCCCCCGCCTCCAAACTGGGCGGGCGCGTCTCTTCGACCTAGCGCGCACTCCCCAATCTCTATCGACCCTCCTCTACTCATACACGCCCCCCCCCCCCCCCCCCCCCCCCCCACCACCACAGCCCCCGTTGAGGTGGTCCCTAATTGATTCGACAGTGTACCCCATGCTTTCCACATTCCCTACTACCCCCCCCCCCCCCCACACACACACACACGCACACACACACGCACACACACAACAAAGAACCTCAAGTTTCCCTAACGTACAGTGCTGGTCAGGTGTCCACAAAATAAATGTGACCGCCTCGGCGCCCGCTTCCTATTTAACAGACTCGACGCGCTAATCGCGTTGCGTTGGCAACCGGCTACGCGTGTGCGAGAGAGCGGCGCTGGTCGCCGGGACGGCCGCATCGGAACTCTCCAGACGTCAGCGTGTCACAGTGCCTCGCGAAAAATTTGGAGTTATTTGTTCTCCATTCTCGTGTATTGCGTTAAACCTAAGAGCCCACAACATTTTACGTTTGCACTGCATTTTGAATCCTGTGTTTGTGTTCGAATTATTTGAGTGAATTTGAATTTCCTCCGCGTCGATCGACTCCCGCTTTTATACAGTTTGTTTCAATTTCGTGTTAACTCTGACTATACCGACCCATTCTCTGGCTTGTAGCTGGCGAAAGCTGGGTATCAAACGTGTGCACCCCCTTTAGTCTTGGTTCCGGCTGAGTTTGTCACGCAAGTCGACGACACCTCTATCTCCCATGTGATCAGAAAAGGTACATCCACGGAGTGCGCATACTAACGAGTATACGTACCTCATCGTTAGTATGTTATTAACGGAGTAATGCAGACAACGATACGATTTTCTCAGGCACGTTCCCCAACCAACTTGTCCGCCTGAATTAAAGCAGTTGTACAGGGTATCAAAAGCGCGGGCCTCACTCTCAAGCCGACAAAATGCAATACTACAAACTGAAATTTGTTGGCCACGTCGTCCGTCCAAATCCTGATTAAAAAAAAAAAAAAAAGTCGCTGTCGGCTACTTTCCCACGCAATCGAACAATAACGCCTCGCGGAGGTTCTTGGGCCTTTGGGCCGCTTTATTCCCAATTTCTCTCGTCGCAGTGCGGCTTACCTCACGAAGGAGAATTTCGCCTTCAATTAAGTGATCTAATGAACATCAGCGAGCATTCGGTCACATGAAACAGAGCCTGCAGACCTTCCTGTACTCGGCTACATGACCGGGACGCCAAGACATGAAGTCCACGCTATCAGAAAGGGTCTCGGAAGTAGTCTCGCAGCCAAAACAATTAAAACGGCGCCAAGCGTGTCACCGTGAAAGCGAGTCTGGCATATCGAAGGCAGTCTTGCTACTCGACAACTCAATTGTTCATTGCTGTTGTCGCGGGTACCTAGCACATATGCCGAATCGCGCTTTGCCTTCTACAACAGCTGCTGATGTATACGTAGCGAAGCTTTTTGTCGAGTCCTTCGTCACGTAACCACAGATGTCCTCATCACTGATTGCTGTGCCGCGTTTATTTCCCAACTCGTGGCCACGCTCAACCGAAGAACCATACTGCATACAACCGCTAAACGAAAAAGGTCACCACGAAACAAAAAGCCTTAACAAGACAATGACAAACATGATCTTTATGTATGTGGATGCTAAGTACAGAACATAGGGCGACATTCAATGTTATTTTTGCTAACAACATAAGGGGTTCGAAAAACCACCGAGTTTTCGCAGTTCCGCGTGGTGCATGTCAGGGAATTGTGATCATGTTTGCCGCATCATGACCCGAGAACCTCACTATATACACTAACGATGGTGTTTAACAGCGCGCCGATGCACGCAGTATACAACCTCCGGAATCGTGACGTTCATTTAAAACCTGGCTGAGTGTGGATACGGGCTCGAGTTCGACGCCATGGTTTATCCTACGAGGTGCTTCCGATTGTATCGCCAACATTCCGCGTCGGCCGTATTAAGTTCAGCACGTGGTTCGCCTCAAACCTATGACCTATAGGACCACGCATCCTCGCTCTACTTACGCTTTACCGCTTTGAGTTCGCGCCTTTCGGAGAGATGGGGGGGGGGGGGGGGGGGGGTTGTGTATGCTTGCCACTTGTACTTGCTGTTGCCTGCATGGCGTTCTTTTTTTTTTTTTTGTCGAGCCCATCGTCCTTCGTCACGGTATGCTTGAGGTTCTCTCTAACCGGCCAACCTCGTCCTCCTCAGAAGAAGAATTCATACCAGCCTACACTTTCAGAGAAATTACTCAGCTGTATTAAACCAGACACAACCTTTACCCCCACCCATGTACAGGGTTAACGAGAGCGGAGGAACGAGTGTTTTTTCGCCTCCTTACGAACACCATGATGTGCCCGGCATCACTTAAACACTGACAGTGCCTTCTCCGGGGAGTGCCCGCACTGTGGAGAAATGCCCTCGGACCTCTTCCACATGGTGTGGGCGTGCCCCTCCAGCCCTGCCTTTGCACCTAACCCAAACCCCACCCTGGAGGACTGGGAGGCGACCCTACTCGCCTGCTCTGACCTGAAAGCCCAAAAGGCGTTGGTCAAACGAGCAATGGCGGCAGTGAAAGCCACTGGGGTCCCGTACTAGGGACTCCACCTAGTGTTTGTGAGGGGAAGGGCACTAAGCCTGACCCCAGAGCAACCTCCATGTAACTATTTTCAATAAACGTTTTTACCACCACCACCACCTCCTGAGGTCCTGATCAGTGATTGCAGTGCCTCATTTACGTCTCAAGTCGTGGCACAAGTCTTGTGCTTCAACCATACTCACCAGCTATAATACTCCATACCATACCCGCAAACACACGAGTTCACTAGTGCCTTGACACCGCTAGACCCCCCTAACTTTAAGCCGTGGGTAAAAATGTGACCAGAGTACTTCATGGAAGTCGGGCGTAAAGAAGAAAAAACGGACTGTAGCCTGTCGTTTCGTGCCTAGCAGTGTAAATGCGTATGTTATAAACGGAAGGACTTCATTCCAGTTTTTGTGGTGGGAGTCGGCATATACACTGCGAGCATATAGCGTACGATTGATGCGTTTGGTAAGGCCGTTTGTTTGTGGGTGTATGGAGTTGAATGGCTAAAATGGCATGAGCTGCAGAGGCGAAGTTCTTCTACAACTTCTGCCGTAAACTGTCACGGTCACTTATTAACACACGAGGAGGCCCATGTCGTAGAACGATGGACCGTTGAAGGAAGGCCGAGACATCAGCAGTGGCTGACGGTATGGCAGCAGTTTCACAGTACTGCGTAAGGCAGTCTACTCACAAGATTACCCGGCGGTTCCCGTTGGTGAAACGGGTAAACGGTCCTATAGACCCTTTACAGCGCGAGCGCATGGGCGCTGCCATATTTGATCATGTGACCCTTCCGCCATCGCTGGCCTTCGGGCCTTCTGGTTTGACGGCTTTCGGCGCGCTAGTACTCGGCTGCACGGTGCGGCGTACCCGCTATCGCTGGGGACAACGAGCTTGTAGACAGCCGAAAAACTTCCTGTGAATGCTCATAGTGTGTGTGTAGGCGCTAAAAAATGTTTAATTTAACCACGTAGTTCATTTATTGCGTCCTCCTAAATGTCTGCATTGGCTAGAACGTTTCGACAAACCCATCAGCCGTCGACTCTTTTTTTTTTTTGCTTTTTTTTGTCAATTCCCTCTCTATTGCTTTTTGTGGAAAACGTGACTTTCTGTAAAACTGAATAGATTACAAACTGATTATTCCCTCAAACTTATTATTTTTTCTTAATTTTCTTGCGCAAAGGGCGAACGCATGCTCAGACTATGCTGGCTGAGACGCATTATGAATGTTCATTTAACATTGTGCACAATACTTACTGCTCAATATGGACGCGCGTGTAACCCCCGACAATTGATAAGATATAATTTTATCTCCTGTAAACGTCCTGGCTTCAAAAGTCTATTACGCTGCTTGAAGGCCGCATCAGGCGCTCAGTAGTGTTCACCTGCGCTCGGGCGAAGGTGACTGGAAACTGCACCGGAATTCAGAACGCACAGTACGCAGCCCAAGCAAGTGGGGATATAAAAAAATCTTATCATGGTAAACTTTATCATTGGCCCGTGCATTAGTTTCATAAAAGCAACACTTGCTGTTGGGCTAGTTGGTTCAAATCCATATTTGGGAACACAGCGCTGAACAGGACGCAACACAAGAGAACGAAGGTAGGCAGGACGGAGCGCTGAACTGACAACTTTTATTTCAAAAGAAAGAAGGTGACTCGTATTTAAGCGGTGCCTATCAGAACACGTGATCAATGCAGGGAGCAAAAGCATAAAAGCAGCAGTTATTACATATGTATTTCAGCAGTACTTGTCTAATTAAAGTTTGGTTTTGTTTGTGCGGTGTTACGTCCCAAAGCGACTCAGGCTGTGAGTGGAGGACTGCGGAAATTCCCATCCCCTTGGGGTTCTTTAATGTGCACTGATATCGCACAAAACACGGGCGCCTGGGTTTTGGGCTCCAGAGAAAAGCAGCCGCCGAGGCCGAGATTCGATTCCGCATATCCCAGGCAATAGTACCTAATTAAAGTAAACAGATTCACTTACATGCCCACACTAACTTTCCTTCTCTGCGCAATCAATTCTTATAACTGCATAGACATTAATAACAACGTCAAGGTACCTCTTAACGCCCTGCGAAAAAAACTCGGCAGCAGTGCAAAGACTCAATATCCAATTCCTGAGAGAACGTCAGGGTCGTTCTTGCATTGCCATGGCTACTGCCGGTGCTAAAACGAGCTGGGGCGTGAGGTATAGCCATTCTCTGCAATTCACAGACGCTTTCTTGTCCCAGAAAGGAACACGAACTCGTGATACATATCCCAGAAAAACGGTCGCCTAGGCCATGATGTGCACCTTATGTAGAAAGCGTCTCCTGTTCTTCCGCCAATAAACAACAGGGTCATTAGCACTACTTCCTCGCAGAATACTTCGATAATACAGATGACACCTGCATCAAAGCAGCGCTGTTTAAAAGTCAGCTGGTATTCTTACATAAGATACACAGCAGCAGTTAGCACTGCACACCGATGCGTTCCGAAGGCCAGCAATGACGGCCTTGTGTTCCTGTATATGCATATACAGGAACACTATGACGGCCGTCCTAGTGGCGCCACCTGTTAGGGAAGAGTTGAACTACTCGCTGTAAACGGTCTATAAGGTCAATTCCCGTTTGCTCGAATGGGATTCGTGGCGGCGTTATAGGCTGACGATGACCCGGCGGAGAGCAGGTTGGGTGCTTGAAACGCTGGCACAGGAGGCAGCTGATCACATAACGTTGAGTAGTTTGACGCACCTTCGGCCAATAAAAACGTTCCTTAGTCCTGTGCAATGTCCTGGCAAAACCCAAGCGTCCAGCCGTGACATCGTCGTGCATTACCAGAAGAACCTGACACCGAAGACTTGTAGGAACTGTCAGAAGAAACCATGCACCTATTGGCGAGTAGTTGTTCCTGTATAGTAGACCACCACGAATGCAGAATGAGGTCACAGGGTTCCGGGAACTTGCCGCATCAAAAAGCGGCGCCAACTCCCTGTCGTTCCGCTGTGCAATCTTGAATTCACCAACATCGGGGAAGCTTACCCCAAATGTAAATATTGCGGGGAGAAGGCAGGCCTGCACCACATGGTGTGGACCTGGCCATACAATCCACCTGATGACCCAAATGCAGTGCCAACGAGGGGTGGGAGGCTGCCCTATCCAGCTCTGATCTATAGCCTCGGGCCCTCATGACACGCGCGCGGATAGCAGCGGCAGCCGCCGGAGTCCCGGACTAGAGACCTCACCTACACATCCCCTTCCCTATCTCTGCTCAATAAAGTTGTTCAGTCAGTCAGCCAATCAGACCATAGCCTCCTTTATACTCTCTGTGCCTGTCAACGCGCCGCGCGAACAGTTGCGCGGCGCTGTCGCCCCCCTCGCTGAGGGCGCCACTGACGTAGGGATCGAGGCACACGGGTACGAACGTCGGTGCGGGGCGGGAGCGCTGTTATTCGCTAGCGGGATAACTGTTCCTAAGCATGAATCGTGCATATTCAGCATATTTACTTGTTAGGCCGACATCCACTACGCATAACAAGTGAGCATGATACTTGTTAGGCAATAACACCAACGCTATATGACATTTTATGTCAGGCAGTTTCAAGAAATTGCGCCTGGCTCGAAAACCTGCATGACTACTCCGCTAGCGCAAATGTTAATAGAAAAATTGCAATGCTAGTCTACGCTGCAATAAAACAAAATTTAAAAAGAAAGGCACCAGCATTTATTTACACATTTCACAACAGCAATTGTGCTACAAGTGTACCATGTAGAAGTGGTGCGATAAATAGTTGCCACAAGTAGGGGAAAATTTTCACGGTGACTTCTGTCACTGATAGCACTTCAGAAGCCAGCTTGATTTCTAGATGATTGGAACAACTGCATCGCAGTATGCCATTGAGATCTGTAAGGAGAACAATTTTGGTATCAGCTGTTACTTTTAATGATTCAGCGCGTCGTACAAACGTTCTTTTTTTAACTTGAAAAACAAGGAAAGACAAATATACGCGTTGCATGTTTCTGTTTCGATCACTCCAAAATAATCGTCACAATAGGCAAAGCTTGTTTTTATTTTTACCGCTGGACAGGCCGCCATTGGAAACTGACCCTGGCAACGTTTAGTGCTAGAACCCTAGCTAGTGAAGCTAGTTTAGCAGTGCTGTTAGAGGAACTAGAGGGCATGAAATGGGATGTCATAGGGCTTAGTGAGGTTAGGAGGCCGAATGAGGCATATACTGTACTGAAGGATGGGCATGTACTGTGTTATCGAGTTTTACCAGAGAGGCGACAACTAGAAGTAGGTTTCCTTGTCAATAAGTATATAGCGGGTAATATAGATGAATTCTATAGTATTAATGAGAGGGCTGCAGGCATCGTAATTAGGCTTAATAAGCGGTATAAACTGAAGGTTGTACAGGCCTATGCACCTACATGTAGTTATGATGACCAGGCAGTTGAAAGCTTCTATGAAGATGTAGAATCGGCAATGCGAAAAGTAAAGACGCAGTATACTGTACTAATGGGCGACTTCAATGCCAAGGTAGGGAAAAAGCAGGCAGGAGACGAGGCAGTAGGTGACTATGGCATTGGTTCTAGGAATAGCAGGGGCGACTTACTAGTTGAGTTTGTAGAGCGCAATAACTTACGAATCATGAATACCTTCTTCAGCAAACGGAAGAACCGGAAATGGACATGGAAAAGTCCTAACGGAGAGACTAAAAATGAAATCGACTTCATAATGTGTTCAACCCCCCCATTATGCCAGATGTAGAGGTAATCGGGAAAGTGCGATGCAGTGACCACAGGATGGTGAGGTCCCGAATTAGCCTAAATCTGAAGAAGGAACGCAACAGATTAGTAAGAAAGAAACCCATCAACGAATTAGTGGTGAGGGGGAGGGCAGAAGAGTTCAGAATCTCGCTACAGATTAGGTAATCAGCTCTAACTGAGGATGGCGACATTACCCTAGAGGCAAGGAACAATAATTTCAGAGATATCATTACTGAGTGCGCGGTAGAAGTAGGCGGTAGGATAGTTAGAGAGGATACCGGTAAGCTGTCTAAGGAGACGAAATATTTGATTAAGAAACGCCAGAGTATGAAAGCTTCCAATCCAACAGATCAGATCGAATTGGCCGAGATATCAAAGCTAATCAATAAGCGCAAGGTGGCCGATATAAGGAAGTATAACATGGAGAAAATTGAGCATGCTGTAAAGAACGGGGGAAGCCTTACAGCGATAACGAAGAAATTGGGCATAGGCAAAAACCAGATGTATGCGATAAGGGACAAGGCGGGCAACGTCATCACTAATATGGACAAGATAGTCAAAGTAGCCGAGGAGTTCTATAGGGAATCAAAGACCAAAGCTGGAGTTTGCTCCGCGACGCCAGCGCTCGGTTTCCAGCGGAGC
This sequence comes from Amblyomma maculatum, assembly GCF_055883805.1. Lineage (NCBI taxonomy): Eukaryota > Metazoa > Arthropoda > Arachnida > Ixodida > Ixodidae > Amblyomma > Amblyomma maculatum. Next base: position 32,692,245 of record NC_139352.1, on the reverse strand, counting down.
GGAGAGGAACTACAAAACCTACGCGCATCCGCGCCCGCGCTGCGCGCGGCTGTCTGCGGAGTCTGCGCAGCCCGCTCGCTCGGGAGCGCGTGCTACAGGCAGCCGCACGTGCACGCGGAGCGAGAGAAGGAGAGTGAGGACGAGGGGGGATGGTCGTGCGTCTGTGCGCGCAAAGCCGGCGCTCTTTGCCAGTGGTGTTTCTTGGTTGGTTGGTTGGTTCATAGGAAGGGAAAGGCGCAGTATCTGTCACAATTGCTCTGTGGACACCTGAACCGCGCCGTAGGGGAAGGGATGAAGGTGGGAGTGAAAGTGGATAGAGAGAAAGGGGGACCGTAGTGGAGGGCTACGGAGTAATTTCGACCACCTGGGGATCTTTAACGTGCGCTGACATCGCACAGCACACGACGCCTCTTCGTTTCGCCTCCATCGAAACGCAGCCGCCGAGGCCGGGATTCGATCCCGGGAACTATTTTTGCTTTTTTCTGTGCCCCGGCTGACATAGAGGCTGGCTGGAGGCACGCTTTTTATCGGTGCTTTCGAAAGTGAGAAATTACGATTAATTGACACCGCGGACATTGTTTTCAAAGAGCGCTTGTTGGCAGGCTCAGACAAAAAAAAAAAAAAAAAAAAAAACATGAACGCGAATTCGGTACTCGAAGGCAGAGGCAAGCTGCAGGTATTTTGAAGGACTTGAGGCGGCACCTCTTGATGTCTCTTCCATGTTGTTCAGAGAATGAAGGGTCCAGCCTTCTCGTTGAGAATTGATACGCGTGTACACAGCGACGAGTGCTCCGGGCGCTGGTTGGGGAGCTTCCTTTCCATTTGTGACTGCTCACTTGATAGGGGCCTATTCAACTCTTTGGGGACAGACGTTTTAGGCGATGCTGCCGGCGCCGTGGTGCCTGCTTTCGGCGCGTTTAGGACGCGTTCCCTACAAAGGCACAAAGCATGCCGCCTTACCCTTTGGTTCCTGCTGACAGCGGTCAAGGGGAGTTCGCTGCTGTGGCGCTGCCATCCGAAATCAATTACTTATCTACCTTTGACGATGAGAGGTTTCTTAACGACCTGGATCACTGACGAGAAGCCGAGGCATGCCATTCTTTCGGCAGTTTCCTCTCTCCGTGAGACGAAGAGCGAGGAAATGCCCGACGACTTTTATGCAGGCGGGGACATCTCTCCAAGTAAACCTTTGTCTTCTTAATTTCACATCTACGCTGTGCAATCCCTAGTTCAGTTATCTCCTCTAGCGAATGCGCAGTTTCGAGCTCCCGAAGCAGGATCGCGCATGAGGATAGGACGATTAACGTATGTGTTTTCCTTTTATAAGCGCCGAGTGATGGCATTAATGACATATATCTGTTTCTTGAGGTCGACTTGGTTCTGCGATGGCTGCTGCGGCACCGCCAGTTACAAACAGAGGTGCGAGATACGAGCGGTACGAGATACCTAGAAAAAAAAAAACGACAACCATCGTTTTAACACGAAAGAGAGAAAAACACTTTCACGAGTTTTGCGAAAAAGCGCGCCGTCACTTTTTCATTCCAGTTTTTTATTTTCTTGCCCCTTTGTTGGAGCGCGACGGCGGCCAGAATGCGGCCGGAGGAGGAGAGAAACAACCGAGCGCGCGCGCGCAAACATGCGCGCAAACACGTGCTGGAGAGCAGCGCGGAACAGACGACAGCATGCTTTTCTATGCGGCGGGGAGCAGACGACGCGGCCGCACTGCGCGTAGGTTTTGACGGGATCTCCATGGAGGGCGCTGACGCAGAGCGGCGCAGCGCCCCCTGGCCCAGGTTTTCTCCCCTATACAGATCTCTACAGTAGCCAAAGTAGTCAGGACCGTAATGAGATTGGCGGCAGGGAAAAACAGTCAGACGTTCTACCAGTGACGAAGGACGAGGTCAAGAAAGCACTAGAAACTATGAAAATGGGGAAATCAGAGGGTCAGATAACTACAGATTTGCTGAAAGACGGGGGGGGGGGGGGGGGGATATCGTGCTAGAAAAACTGGCCACCCTGTATACGCAGTGCCTGGCGTCATCGACGGTACCGGAACCATGGAAGAATGCAAACGTTATCCTCATTCACAAGAAAGGTGACTCTAAGGACCTTAAAAATTACAGATCAATCAGCTTACTGTCTGTTACGTATAAGGTATTTATTAAGGTAATGGCTAATAGAATCAGGACAACCTCAGAATGCAATCAAGCAAAGGATCAAGCAGGGTTTCGGAAACGGTACTCTACTATCGATCATATCCATACCATCAATCAGGTGATAGAAAAATGCTCGGAATATAACCAGCCCTTATACATAGCATTCATTGATTACGAAAAAGCATTTGACTCAGTTGAAACCTCGGCGGTGATGCAGGCATTGCGAAATCAGGGTGTAGACAAACCGTACGTGAAAGTGCTGGAAGATATATATATAGTGGCTGCACAGCAACCATAGTTCTGCATAAAAAAAGTAACAAAATTCCCATAAAGAAAGGTGTTAGGCAAGGAGACACAATTTCCCCAGTACTATTCACAGCTTGTTTAGAGGAAGTATTCAGAGACTTGGAATGGGAGCAGTTAGGGATAAGGGTAGATGGAGAATACCTCAGTAATCTGCGATTTGCTGATGACATTGCCTTGCTAAGCAACTCGGGGGATGAACTGTAAATAATGATTGATGACCTAGACAGGAAAAGTAGAAAGGTAGGCTTGAAAATTAATATGCAGAAGACTAAGGTAATGTTCAACAGCCTCGGGAAGGAACAGCAGTTTACATTAGGTAGCGAAATACTGGAAGTAGTAGGCGAATATGTCTACTTAGGACAGGTAGTAACCGCAGATCCGGACCATGAAAAGGAAATAACAAGAAGACTAAGATTGGGATGGAGCGCATTTGGCAAGCACTTGCAGATTATGACTAGCAGCTTACCGGTATCGCTCAAGAGGAAAGTATACAACAGTTGCATCTTGCCTGTACTCACCTATGGGGCTGAAACGTGGAGGCTAACCAAGAGAGTTCTACTTAAGTTGAGGACAACCTAGAGGGATATGGAACGAAAAATGGTAGGGGTAACATTAAGAGACAGAAAGCGTGCAGAGTGGGTCAGAGAAATAACTCAAGTTATCGACATTCTAGTGGAAATTAAGAAATGGACATGGGCAGGACATGTAGTGCGAAGAGAGGATAACCGATGGTCGCTGAGGGTAACAAACTGGATTCCAAGGGAAGGAAAGTGTAGCAGGGGGCGGCAGAAAGTTAGGTGGGAGGATGAGATGACGCAGCTAGCACAGAACCGGGTTAAGTGGAGAAATATAGGCTTTGCATGGTTCCGTTTAACTCACTTTAAAGTAGTCATCTTTACAATAGGTAAATCTTGTGTTTCTAATTTATCACAAAATTTTGTAGTTAGCGTATACTGCAAAAAAAAAAAATCCTTTGCAGGAGCACATCTAAAACACTACGCAGACGAGCTAGGCAGGAACGCAATTAGCATTGCAGTCCAGAAAGCACAGGTGCACACCTAACTTTACTATTGCAGTATTGACGCTTAATAAACACAGTGTTTAGTGCTGTCACTATTTTTCACAAGCCTTAAAGCAGCTGAACACTTCGCAGCTATCGCCGGAAGGGCAAAGCAAAGCTAGCACTTACCAGTTGGTGCAATGCTGCATTCCTGCAGCACCTGAAGGCGGAGAAAAGAAGAAGAATGACCTTGCACACTGCAAAACAGTCCACGAAACAGCGAGAAAGCTGCAGCGCGTGGCTATCCGGACCGCTTTGCAACACTGCGCACCCGGCACTCGCATGGCGACGGTGACCCTACGTCGCTGTCGCCATCTCTCGGCAGCCAGCGGCGTAACTTGTCAACGGAGGAGGAGCGGCGGCGACGGCCGCGGAGCGCGTAGTTGCCAGGCACAGAGTGTATAAAGGAGGCTATGATCAGACATGTGCGCCCATGGAGGAAGAAAAAAAACTAGGAGGGAGCGCCGCGGCGGAAAAGTGAAGCCTAGTCATAAAAAATATAATGGAAAGAATCATGGGAAATTAGCCGTCACGTGATACGGCAAGCGGTAGCCGGTTGCTGGTTTCGGTTGCGGTTTCGCACGCTTCGCTCTGAAGGAATGCCTTCGCGTGGCCTTTGCTACGCGACGCCTGCACTAGAAACCTGAGGTGCGCGCTGCGAGCAGGCGGTAGATGGAACTTTGGACTTTTAGACGGGCTGATCTCGTGGGGGCGGCCCCCGCCGCGCAGTACACCCGTGTATTTCGCGAAGTATGGCTGGGTTCTCTCAGCTGCGCCATATGAAATGCTTGCGGGGCTCGGCGATCAGACGAAGCACGCGAGAACAAGAAGGACGAGGGGACGAAGCGCTGATCATCGCTTCGTCCTGTCGTCCGCTGTGTTCTTGTGCTCTGTCTTTGTGCGCTGAGTCCCGCAAGCACGGAATCAAACCAACTGGTCCAACAAAAAGTACTGCCATATGAAATGTTACGTGCCGGGATGCAAGAACTACACGGATATACCTCTCGGGGCTGTCGCTCCAACGGTGAGTATCCTGTTATGCGCATTTCTCGAGAAACGAAACGTTTGTTTGTCAGGGCAGGTGCATGTATTGTTCGAGACGAAAATCGTTTGATTCATTTAGGAAATGCAGACTTCAAATGCACATTGTTACGTTGAAGCCAGTTCCCCAGGCATGCAACGTTATGTCGAATTCGTAGTCTCCCTAACGAAACCAAACATGAAAAGGCCACCTGCAGTTCTCACTAGTGTGTCTAAAACACGGAGTACAATGCAACAATTGTAAACAAAGTAACTTATGTGTTACGACGAGACGCGCAACTTTCGGCAGACCACTTCGGTAGGCTTTCCGCGGGAACATCCAAAGTCACTAAAAAATACTATGTACCCTGCTGCTTTTGAGTCTGGCAACTATGTTGGCTAAATTCCCAAGAATCATTGCGCGCAAGAGAGAGAAGGGAGCGGCGTCAGAGGAGGTTGGCTTGCGGAAGCTGCGCGCGCTCCCTCCTAGATTTTTCTTCCTCCATGTGTGCGCCTGACAACTGCTTTCGCAGCAAGTTATGCACACGCGCGCATGCACTCTTGAATTTTCCCGCCATAGGAAGAAGGCGGAAGCGCAGCGGATTGGCTGAGGAGTTCTGCGGCTTGCGATGCAACTTCAAGTCGCAGAAATCCTCAGCCAATCTGCGGCGCTTCCGCCTCTTCCTATGGCGGGAAAATTCGAGTGCATGCGCGTTTGTGCACGACTTCCGCTGCGTATGCAGCTGTTGGGTGCACGTGTCAAGGATCACTGCGCGAGTGAAACCTATTCATTAGAGTTTGTACTCGTATTCATCATGCGTTCGACGCTCGGACACGATACGATTTCGTGATGTGCTACTTCGCGAGACCGCGAACAAGGGACCGCACGCCATCGCCACATCCGTCTTTGTCGAACTAGTAATTTCGGCTGCCGGAACAGCTTTGCGCATGGGCATAACCATAAGATCTTCCTCACTGAAATAGTTGTACATATCCATACATGAAAGGAGTCCGATCGAAGTGATCCACCCCAACTGCAGTAGCAGACGAAAGGATCCGAAAAGCCGCGAAAGTCAGCTGTTCGTTCAAAATCTCGTTTGGAGGAACTTGTCGCGGATTGACGAAACTCGCGCTACCTTCGCGAGTCGCCAGTGTGAATGCGGCTTTACTGGCTCAATCAATCCCAGTCTCTCCGGGAGATAAAGCGGGCGATGTCGTCTAGCCGTCGGGAACGTGCAGCGCCCCCGCCATACGTGCTGGTTAGCGCCGCATTTCGAGCTTTCCTCGTACATTGTGGGCATGTGGTACCAAGACAACCATACGTGGTGATTATTTATGCTGGCCAACTTTCAGGTGACCTGAATGACCATCGAAAAAAGTTGACTTCCCTCCTTAACAGCCCAGTCAAACCGGTTTCTCCAATGGTTGTATCCATTTTGGCCCAAGTAACGTAACCAGTGTGTAGTGTTTGTTGCCTACACATATATCTTTGAAAATTCGCTCCGGTCGGTGATTAGCGTCTTTGGTGATGACATCACAGTACTGTTTGACCAGTTTGTAACCTGCTCACTCACCCACGGCCACAGCTCGTACCTCGCTAATAATCACACATATTAGTAGCCTCAAGATTAGTGCTTGTGCATTAAAATGCGCGCACGTTTACAAAAAAGTCTGTGCGGTTAATTCCACACGGACAGCCACACCCTTTCAGCATAGCATTCGCACCGGCTCAGGGGACGTCGCACTATACCGGTCTTTCGTGCTGTTTGACGTTGTAAACCATGCAACGCGCCTGGAAACAGTGATATCCCTCACGGCTGGTTTCCGCTATCTCCGTTGCCCCTGCAAGCAGTCCGGGAGCAGGGGCGGCAGAGTAAGGTGAGTCCATGACGTCGTGCACTACCTTTCCAGATCCATCCACGCCAAATCCCCCGTCTGAATGCCGCTTTCATTCAGCGTGTGTTCAAGCTAATTTCAATCAGAGGCAGGGTTTGACTAAGTACGATGGCCATTGGCCACTACTGCTTCGGAGGGCTTTTGAAACGTTCGAGGAACAGCGAGAACCCAGCCATTTCCGCAGGCGAGACTGTTTTTCAGTAGAACTAGCCCTGCAAGCACAGACATGACACCTATATGTTATAGTCCCTTGAAGCATTCTGAACGGTCCCCGCTGGCTCCTGCCGCGCACACATACGTAGAAAATATAAGCGACGAAAACATACTTCGGAGTGAACATGCTGCTTTTCCAAGAATCCAGGAGGGCACTCTCTCTCTTCATAAAAAAGAGTAACACAACACATAGAGTATTGTATGGACATAACACATCAGTGTCTACTATGTGAAGAATTCATTCTAAAAATAATAACGGTGGCATCGGCACTCATTCATTTGCTTGCGTCCAGCCAGTGTATTAAGACGTTGATGAGGAGCTTGGTTATATATATAGGGAGCGTGCTTTCAATGTTCTAGAAAAAGTAGATATTTCAGAAGAAAAGGCAATGCGAAATAGAGCCGGAAGAAAACAGACGCTGACTAATACTCTGGTAAAACTGAACTTTCAAATTAGCTTCTGAACACCTGCTATGAAAAGTCAAAACAAGCAGTAGCTGTTGATGTAGGCTGATGAAATTATTTTGAAGGAAGACTGGCTGGTCATTTGCACAGTTGCTGTCATTTCAGCTTCTGCAGCAGCTTAGTGCAAGACTTATGCAAAATAAACTACAAAGCAGTATATATACTGCAGCTTTTGTATGTCCCACATGATCTCATGCTCACTTGCGACAGAATCTTCCTTTGACAATCAGTAGCCAAAATTGAAACTGCACAGTAAAAAAATTCAATCTCGAATTATTTATCCAGTGTTGGCAATTGAAGTTACCTGATGTCAGATGCATAACTTGTAAGCAAAAATTACAACAAGGAAAATTCTGTCTCAATCCCTTAAAGGTATAGTGAATAAGCGAGTCTCAAAGAGTGTGCACGTGAATGATGCTATGCTAGGGGAGCTGTAGACTACATACCCTTAAATTGTCCCTGAAACGGTACTTGCGGTAGTATTCAAATGTATATAAAAATAAAAGCTTTGTATGGAGCCTATAATTTACAAATAATTTCCAAAGTGCTCTCGGTGACAGCTCGCAACCAATTAGGGCGACACATTCCCGCGCGCAAACCTCATGGGACACCTATTGCTTGTGCGCATTTTATAGTTTTAGCGAATAAGTTTTCATGGGTTCTTTCAGGACAGAGCTTAAGCATATGTCTAGCAAATTTTTTTGTGATTCTTCCTTCGAATTATGGCCGGGGTAGCTGGGATTCAATCCCACAGCCAAGGGCTTTATTTTATTGGCACCAGGCTACCATGGTAAATATTTTATTCAAAAGGCAATGATGATCAACAAGCTGAACTACCTATATCACTACTGGCTCACAGTTCTAGTGATTGTCTGCTAAGCTGATAATGAACCAGTTATGCGAGACCTGTCCAGACCGACGGAAACATAGTGGCGACGACTATCAGAGCCTCCTGATGTGTCTAATGGGACAATATGTTCATCAAATGCTGTTATAATACATGCGGCATTTGTCACAACGAAGCAAACTCACACCATAGAGGCAAACTAAAGCTGGTAAACTGCTCGAACAATTCACAACGTTGCCATTTATTGGCTACAGGGTGGTGTCATTGAAGTTCATGTACAGGCACTGGCGGGTTGTGCAGAGACGTAGAAATAAAACACCTCTGGCAAACGATTGTCCGCTGGCATAGTAAAATGAAAAAATTAAGAATACAAGCAGTCCACTGTGTTACGCCCGAGATGCCACAGAATATGCCCTCCTATCAAGGCAACACATACTGGGTGAGCCAGACTTGAAGTTCCTTAAATTTTTGTATCAGGTCGTCGACCCCTGGCTCTCCCGCTGGCATTGACTGCAGGTCAATTAGGTACCCCGGGATGTCAGCCAGGCAGCGGTTGGCTAGTTGTCGCTGGTTAGTGCTGCCGCCTTCCACCTGCCTCAGGTTGCCCTCTACGAGCACGCCAATGAGATTCGCCACTGCCTGAAGGAGGTGGAGTGACCTGCCAGACCACGCGGGGTCCTTGCTCCGATAGAGGTCGTTGTAGGCTTCCCTCAGCTTGGTGACCGGCACATGAGCCTCCAGCAGAGGCTTGATGATCCAGCCTGGTACATAACCATGCTGGTTTCCGCGCAGCTCCAGAAACTTGACCAGGAACGGCAGGGGAAAGAAATTCTCCGATGGGGCATACTCGCGCGCCAGAGATGTGAGGCGTCGTGACAGCTCCTCAACGCTCGGGTGTTCGTGGAACTCCCGCTCTAAAAGGTTCCGCCACAGGTTTTCGACCAGCAGCGGCTTGTAGTACTCTGACGAGCGCACTATCGCCAATTTGCACTCGTCCAGGTTGCATGGGTCTGCAAACTCGCCGTAGAGGCGCGTGACATCGACGAGTTCAGCGTCGAGGCGCGCCGCGAGTTCGCCAGCCGTCGACAGGTCTCGCCGCTGCAGCAGGGCATCTTGTACCTTGGACTGGAGGCGGGCCACATCGAGCTTCTGCTGGAGATCGTGCAGGAAGTCTCCGTCACGTGCCGCGAAGGTCCCCTGCAGACGGCGCCAGCCAACACAAGGATTGTAAGAGCATCCAGTGGTGGGTTTAATTTTACGTTGGTAATGTCAGCAAATGCATGGAATGTGTTGCACATTCTTAACAAAAAAGGACTGCTATCACACCTATGCGGCGTGAAATTATGAACCAGCTCTTTGGGTCACTGCATGTGTCGGTGGCGGGTTTAAATGGTGACACTCCTGAGCAGAGCCTCGATCGACCCAAGCTCTAATTAATTCACAGAGCTGCACATGGCAGACGCCAGGGTTCCACATTGCATTGCATGGTCACTACATTTAACTTCTTGCTTCTCCATGTTACACCAACAGAGCTAGAACCGAGAAACACGCCCTCGACACTTTCCGGCCCACAGGAAAAGTGCTACAGTTAAGCCTGGAATTGTAAAAGGAGCATAATTTTTCATTACATTCAGGTTTTCGTTATATGCAGCTTTTGCGCGGATATTTGAAAGGACAAAGCAGAAAAGAAACAAAAATAAGGCTAAAATTCAGGGAAAATAACCTTGACAGTGTTAATTGATAGTAAATCCCCACTACTTGAAGCTACAAAAGTGGTGAAACGTTTCGCGATCACACTGAAGGCGCAGAGTGATGGTGGCTGCAGCTTGGATGATGAGTCTACGAGAGAGGGTGGGGAGAAGAGGTCTGTGGAGGTACCGTGGCTAGGCTAGGGATGAGCTCAAGCAGACACACCACTGCGGTCTCCTTCATCCATGTTTCCTCCTTCAGCTTGCCGACCACCGTTCCCTCGCATAAGGAAACAGGCTCTCTGCCTCACATCCCCAGCACTTTTCGTTGTCGCTGAACCGCAGCATTTTGAGGATGTTTCACCTGGTGGCGAAACATCCTCCTCAAAACGCGATGGTTCAGGGTTTTCGTGCCTAGTCTGCATCTAAGGCCACGCGTTCGCCTGTGGTGGGCTGACGGCAGGCAGTACAGCCGCCGGTTGCCGCCAGTTGTCTGTGTAAAACATTGTGCGGCAACACAATCAAGCATCAGAATGGGCACAAGACTGCTGACCTGTTCCTCCCTCATACAGCAATTTGCAGTTTATAGAAAGTGATATTTTTTTCTAGAATTTGATTTTTCGGACTGCTTGATTTTTTGTATGTATTTGCATTCTCAAGCAAGTCTGACAAATTGGTCGTTGACTGTGTATATACCGCATACACGCGTGTAATGGCCGCACTTTTTTTTTCGAGATTGGGGTGAAAATCAGGGGGTGTGGCGATTACATGAGAAAAAAAGACAGCGAAAAAAATTATTTGCGGTGGTACCTGCCTTTATTATTGTCAAAAAGCTCCTCGTCCTCCTGCGCACGAACAAACATGCCATCAGAGAATTTCTCCGCAGGTAGACGTTTTCACTTTTCGTCCATCCGCTGTGATGCAAAGCATGACCGTGCATCGCTGCCTTTCGCTCCCCGACGTAAGCACATGCACGCTCTTCTTCCCCTTCGCCTCGACTGTCACATTCTGGGGTGTGTCAAACCAAACCGGGGTTTGATCGGCGTTACCAATCAGAGAAAAGGTGCTCATGTTCTCGTGGAACTGCAGAAGCTTTTCACCATACTCCTGGGTAGACGTTGACACATCGTCGTGCGACGGCGAATGGACAGGTTTTTTCGCTTCATGAAGCGCGAAATCCACCCATTGCTGGCTTTAAACACGGTAGCCGCAATCCCCTTGCTGCGTGCAATGTCTAGTGCTTTCATGCGCAACATCTCAGTCGAAACAGCAAAGCCGTTGCGCCGCGTCTCCGTCACATACTCGAGAAATGAGTCTTCAACTTCCGGAAACATGCTCTGCTTCCCTCGGAAAGCGCGCCTCTGAACATTTGTTTTCCTGAGGGCATCTTCTTGGGAGCACCATCGCCGCACACTATTTTCGTCAACGCCGAACTTTCGTCCAGCCGCTCTTTTTCCTTCTTCTTTCACGTAGTGAATCACTTTCAGCTTAAAGTGAGCGGTATAACTAACATATTTTCCCATCGAGGAAAAAGAAAATTTTCAGCTCATGAGCGCAGAACAAATCAGGGCAGCGATGCGTTCAGGTTGAGAGATCGCATGTGATATGCTTCGGGCGATCGAGGAAATGGCTGTAAAACGGAGGAGCAAACAGACTTGGATTGGATTGGATTTGCTGGCCTCACCCTTTGTAACGGGCGGGCATCGCCGACCCGACCGCGGAGGCTGCGTTTCGATGGAGGCAGAACGAAGAGGCGTCCCTGTGCTGTGCGATGTCAGCGCAATTCGTGCCGACATGCCGCACGCGGCGGGCTGAGGGCCGCCAAAGCATTGCCGCTCGTCGCTGTCGCTCGGTTTCTGGGTTTTTAGAAAATTTCGCGTGTCGTCCGGAAGCAGCTCGTGAGGCAGCCAATCGCAGAGGGCTTTAGGATGCTCAACCATAGAGAAACATACTTTCTCTATGGCTCAACTTCCGTTCTGCCGTTTTTGTTCTTTTTATTGCGTGTGAAGTTTGTTTTCCTAGTCTGGTTTGGGCAAAGAACCTGGTACCTTCACGCGCTCACTTCATCTGATCTGTGTATATATCAGTGCATCGAAATAATTCAGTAAAAGCTTGGAAGGGTAATAAAAGAAAGAAGAAAGTTAGTGTGGCTAGATATTGTTAACTTCCGAAAGAAGCAGGAGAAAGTCGCTGCATGCTCGTAATGCAAGTTGGCATCGCAGTGTAGTAGCGCACCGCTGCGCTGTGAACCTTTAAAATACGATGCGTTACAAAAAATTTCATCAGCGTTTTATCGTACTTCATGCTGTTTAGTGTTAGAAATGGGATACAGCGTGATTGCATTCCCCTTGACCGAATGACGAGGCGGCGGTAACAGAGCAACGCTGAAAACGCGCCTCTCTGTCGCTGATCCCCGTCGCTCCGTGCGGTATGCACCGGCGACGACAGGCGTTGGCGGCGCGCGACGGATCGCTAGGGTTTGTCGCCTCATGCGGTTACCGCTTAAAGATCCCAAGGTGGTCGAAATTACTCCGTAGCCCTCCACTATGGTTCCTCTTTCTCTTTCTCCACTTTCACTCCCTCCCTTCCCTTCGGCACAGTTCAGGTGTCCACAGAAACAAGTGTGACAGATACTGCACCTTTCCTTTCCTGTGAACCAATTAATTATAATAATAATGGTTTGGAGCACTAAAAGCAATTTATATAGGTGTGAATCGGGTAGCTTAAGCCAGCTACTGTAAATATAACCAAAACATTACTTTCAAGCAGAACTTACCTTGTTATAAATGTACAGGGTTGCCAAAAATAGGAATCGCTAAAGCACTTTTTTTGCCACATGCAGCCTCACCATCACTCCTCGTGCTTTGTGGTAATAATGTTCAGAACATACAGTTCTACTCCTGATCAGAGTCTTGATCCGAGTCCGTGTCGAAACTGCAGTTGCGGTCTCAAGTGACGTACGCAGAACTCGTTGACACCAATGTACCTGCTGGCAGCGTGGTTGCCATGCTCTAGCGCATACTCGATAGCTTTTAGCTCAAAAGCACATGTATAGCGATGTGGCACCAAGAACAAGGTAGACGGCGGAACAAAAGAAGTAACACGGACAAAACGAAGGGACAATGACAACGAGACACCTCGAAAAAGGACACAATGAAGACTACACGACAACTCAACGAGCATAACTTATGATGCCGATGATATACTCGAGTGCACTATAGCCGCCTGGTAGTGCACACAACTAGGCCAGCTAGTTGAAGTAGTGTTCCAGATGGCGCTTGCTACTCCTAGCAGACGACTCTCGAGGGCAATAACTTTGGTGATGCAATTATTATGCGAGGAAAAGAAAAATCCAATTTTTGACCGCCAATGTGGGGGTGCGAGCATTATGCGAGTGCATACAGTATGTGGCAGATTTGCCAATAGTTTAGTTTTAAATTGTTTTAGAAAAGAAAGAGTTGTTGAAGCTCAGTAAAAATTGCAGCTCTTATTGGTCACAAAAGACTCGTGGTAGCTAGTTACGTGTTGAAACCTGCTGGAGAAGCAATTCTACTTTGCAGAATTTTCTACAAATCCACACACACACACACGTACGCACACACAAAAATTCATATTACCTATCCAAAACTTGTTACCACCAAAAACAAACAAGATCTGCATGTGCCTGCATGAAAAATGCATTCTGCAGGTCTGTTATGGCTGATGAAGTTTATTTACTTATTTTGGACCCGGCACCGCCAGTCGCTTATGATATCTGCAATGTGCTGGCCATGTGCCGCTGTGCACTGCTAGCGTGACAGTGTCACCCGCTGTAGCGCGGGAGTGTTACCTTGCCCCACCTCTGTACCCACCTGGCTCTTGATGGAGAGGATGGCGCGAGACAAGTACTCGATGCGCAGGGCCAATGGCACTTCGGCACCCGGCCAATCGGCCAGCTTGGCCAGGATGTGGGCGGCCGCACTGTAGTTGCGTGTCCGCTGGTAGTACTTCCACAGCAGGTCCGCGTCGGGGGGTGCCCTGCACCGGCGCTGCAGGTATGCCTCCAGGAAAGAGCTGCGCACGTCCAGGAGCCGCGCCGACTGGCCGCTCTTGCACAGCCAGCCGTAGAGCGCCACGTGGAACATCTCGTCGTCCGACCGCAGTGCCAGGGACAGCACGGACTCATAGGAGCTCTCCGCGGGGCTCTCTCCTCCGGAAGACGGGGGTGCGGAGCGCAGCTCACTCATCATCTCCAGGATCACCTGCCAGGCGCAGCACACCACGAAGCAACATGAAGGCCAAACCTACTGACCTGCTCAAGAAGCGATCCTTGTCGCTCAGTCTTTTTTTCCCCATGCTGCTGCGGACTGGAATTACCTACCCAACCACATCGCTGTTATGACGTGCTTATCCAGTTTTGCTGAGAATGTTGCTGGCGGTTACGCAAATACTAAGCACCAACTACTTGAGCAAGAACGCTTTCTATAACATGGCATGCAATGCTTACGTTTCTGTAAATCTGATATAAATTACTGCGTTAAATTGTTAATGCACAAAACACCGTGACAAAGCTAGAAAAGTATTTCTGTTGAGCAATAGTATACAGTTGCAGCAGTGCTGAAGGCTCCATTAGGACTCGATGTGCTAGAATCGAGGGCGTATCTGAAAAATTGGGGCGGAAATAGCGCACCCCCCCCCATTTCTGCTGTCGAAGCAAGGTCAGTAACAGTGAGGGACAATAATGACAGAAGTTACCTGTAAACGTCGTGGCAATGAGAATTGCGGCAACTGGACGGCTTCGACTCAAAGTTTGTGGTCTATAGTAACCACTGCAGTCACACAAAGCACTCTGCATTACCAATCCGAGTAGAAGTAAACACCCAAAGTGAATGAGTGGAGTCACACACGACAGGAAAAATCGATGTCCCGTCAACTCACTGCACGTTCTTAGATGCCGCCACCCCTGCTCACCGGCGTAAACTGGGGCTGGCTGGGAGCGCCCACTGAGCGAGACGATGAGGTGCCATCGTGACCTGATTTCTTCATTCTTTCGCTTGCGCCAGTGTGCGTCGGGTTGAAGGGGGAGAAAGGAAGCATAATTTTTTTATCCCTGATGCCTGCGATGTTAGTGAAGCTGGCTTAATAATTTTTTTCATTGTGGAGATTGCTGATGGAATACTGATTGTGCGAGTTTCCCAGCTTCAGTAGATACCTTTTCATAGTCTCTTTCACTATAACATTTGATCATTATCTAAAAAAATGTAGCTGTGTTAAAAAAACAACAAATCCTTGCACTTCAAAATATAACATAAGGAGATGGGACAAGACATACTAAGTCTGAATTGGTTAAAAATCCTAAACCATTTAAGATTATTGAACGTATTGTCAAGACCATAAATGAACAAATCATTTCTAATAATTAATTGGCTGACCTGGAATTCGGTCGCTGGATGGGAGAGAGAGGCACCAGAGGAAATTTGCAACATAAACCAAAGGCGGTCATTACCGGGCTGCCAACATAGCATAGTGTTGCCCACTAAATGGACAACACTGGATTTTATTCTTACGGGCAATGTGGCCCTCTACTCTACGGGTTGAGTGTTTTATTCATCTGCTCGCATTTGATTGAGCCTTGCAATGTTTTGCTGTGCAAGTTTCGTTTATATAACGCCCCCCATGGGTTGAGCATGACAGAAAAACAAAGCAAACAGCAAAGTCAGCTTACTGACTCCACTTGCTCTCATCAGGTTGGGTACTTCAACATTTTCCCCATAAGAGCGAATTAACGAATTATTCTGTTTCCTAATGTGGGCTGTCAAAGCACTGGTCGGTATCTTCTCGCTGCCCTCGGGTCGAGCAAACTCCGTTGCAGCCACTGTTCCAAACCACCCCCTGGACTTACAGGGTGGATGAATCTGTGTCGTAACCCCTGAGGTAGGCATGTTTCTTGGTCGATAAAGTAGAAATATCCAAGTCACAAGACTTAAAGAAAGAAAGAAACAAACAACACCAGCAACTTGCCTCACCATTTTTGTAACTCGCTGGAAAAAGAACCAGTTCTGGTGAATAATTTATAGTTCACAGTCCGGTACGGCCCTGTTTCACGCTAACCAAACAATGCGGCACTAACACATTTTATTTACGAACTGTGAATGAAGAGGTGCCGCAGTAGCCTCAAATGAGTTGTTAAAAGCATGGGAGCAGGACCCCTGGATGCACTCCGCAGAATGGGGTTAGCAGATCTTCACCATCTTGACACATGATAGCTAAACTTCGCATTGGAGAGCATGAATCCGGAGAAAACTGAGTCGGAACAAGGGATGGTAAAGATGTACAAGGAAACTGAAAGCAAATTTCACCGCTGTCTTCAAACACCTTCACAGCTTTGACACACACTCCCCCCATTTCCTTTTTTCCTTTTTTGGCCTTTTATTTTACAGTCGAACCCGGTTATATCGAACCCGGATATATCGAATTTTGGTTATATCGAACTCACGAAATATCCCCTTGAAAATCCCATGTAAAAGTATAGGAAATCCGCGTCATATATCGAACTCAATTTCACCGGTCGTTCGATATATCGAACTCCGCACCACGCACTGGAAAGTGTGCCTTCCCCAAAGACGATCGCATCCCCCTTGGCCGTTTGCCGCGTTACGTTTTCAAGCCACGCGCGGAAGGAATGAGAGGGGACAGTTCGGCGACGGCTGGTCTGGGCAGCGCCGAGCCCATTCCCCAAAGGCGCGCGCGTCTGCAGTTGTCGTTTCCCGCGCGCCAACACATGACGTTTGCAAGCCATGTGCGTGGGTGTGCCCATTCTTTTGCCGAGCTATCTCTCTCCTTCAGCACGCGCAACGCATGCGCCAAGCCAGCTCAGCCCGTTTTCAGACAGACGTTGGATGCTTTTTTAGCGTGTGTTGCGAACCCTCTGCGTGCGGCGGCGGCGGGCGCAGACGTGGCTATGACGCCTGCGGATGTTAAGCAGCAGCAGCTATCTCTGTTGTTTTTTTCTTTTCTTTCTTTTTTTTTCGAGAGTTATCCTTTCTTATCGTTGTGCTGTACGCGCGCGGTGTAGCGTAAGATATGGCGGCTGCGGACGTTAAGAAGCAGCAGGTTTTTTTTTTTTTTTTTTTGCGGGTATGTTTATTTTATTTCTTATCGTTTATCCTTGCATGTATGAATCAGCGAAAGCACGCGGTCAGCTGCTGCGATCATGACGTCCGCCCCAAGCGCGGCGTGATAAATCGAACCAGGCTTGTGCTATCTTGTGCAATCAAGCCATCACGGGCACTCTGCCAAATTCACTCCCCGCCACCGCAGGAGCTATCAAAAGATAAACGTGCCCCGACGTTATCACTGCGCAGGATCTTGGCACGCTGCCAATGAGCTGTGGATGAGACGACCGAAATGGACTGACGCGCGCCATCGACATGTAAGCGAAAATGCTCGCGATTTCTGCCGCCGCGGCGACACAGAAACTTTGTTTTGAGCTGCTGCGGTGGCTCGAGCGGCGAGAGGGACGCAGTTCCAACAAGTTTGAAAATGTTCGCTCTGTCGCTGCCGCTTGTCGCTGAGATCGCCCAGTCGCTTGCATGTGGGCGAGCTGGCCTTTACGCATTTTTTTTGTTTTTTTTTTTTTTCAAATTCTCGGGTGCAAAAGTGGGGGGTGGGTTCATTATGCAAGTGGGTTGATTACGCGACAAATACGGTATCGGTTTTTCGCATCGTAAGTGCCGTCACAAGCCGATTTCTGTATATCGAATTATCGATATATCGAACTATTTCGCGATCCCTTTCGAGTTCGATATATCCGGGTTCGACTGTATATATTGGTTTAAGCCCATCTAACTTTTGGTGGTGCGGGCTGGGCTATTTTATTTTTATTCTTTTTTTGACTGTCAGCGGTAACGTCCCTCTCTTTCGCTCGCAGTCAAGACGCTCAGTGACTGGTTTGTGTAACCCCATATGCACACACCTGGTAACAATCCATGCGTATGGTGTAGGCCTGGCGTCCCTGCACGTCCTCGGGACGCTCCCCGTGCTGGTAAAAGTGGACGGCCAACCCCTTGGGGTCGTGCTGCTTAGCCAGGGAGAGGCAGAGGTCGACGACCCCCGCGTGGTGGCCACAGCCCACGAGCTGGGCGCATGCCTCACCTAAGGGCAAGGAAGGGCCCACCTGTCAATTGTAAAATGCAAATTGGTTCACAGGAAAAGAAAGGTGCAGTATCTGTCACACCTGCTCTGTGGAGGAAGGTGGGAGTGAAAGAGGAAAGAGAGAAAGGGGGTGCTGTAGCGGAGGGCTAAGGAATAATTTCGACCACCTGGAGATCTGTAACGTGCGCTGACATCGCACAGCACAACACCTCCATCAAAACGCGGCCGCAACGGTTGGTTCAACTGCAGAGCTGCCGCGGCTGGACACGACATTGCGCACTCTCCTTTGAAGCATGCCAAGGCCACGTGGGACACACCTGCTGGTTTTCTTGCACTATCCTGCTTGTTTCCAAGTTCCGAGAGTTATCGAAAGTTTTTTTTCTTCTTTTTTGAAGTGTAACAGGCTTCCTTCCCCTACGCGCAAAACTGTACAAAACGAGTATTCAATATATTTCACAAGAAAATAGGAGAATAAAAAAATGTAGAATATATAAGTTTTAAACGTTGCTACCAAATGTTGTATATCATAAACAGAGAATTAAATGCTAAAAGCTCTTTAATCAGAACTAAAAAAAAAAGAAAGAAACTGATTGCTTGCGCAAAGTGCTTTGGGATACTAGAGTATACAGTTCCAAGGCCCACATTTTAGCACACACTTTTCCTGAGCTCTAGCCAGCTAAAGTTTAATGAGGCAGCTTTACTATAGCCAACCGACTTTTCGAACCTCGATAATTCCGATGTGCGATATTTCGGACTTCATTAGGAAACGATCACATGCCTAATTAGAAGATGTACATTTTCACGACCAATATTTCAGACTCTCTGGTGTCTTAAAGTTCAATTCTTCGAACCAAATTTGGCACCAGCAATATTGTGGAGATCATACTTTGGCCAAAAGCTAGTTTTTTTTAGCATGAAGGCTTGCTTTTTTACAGAATTTTCGTTTTTTTCTTCTCGCCTTTCTTAAACATCGGAACTGAATGCTATTGCTTCGTGCAGTAATTGCGTTAATTTGCGGCATGAGCGTGACTTGCCACGCCGTCACAGTACGCCGTAAGGTGGCACGATGAAAGCATGACTGGCAGAGATATCCTAACTAGAGGATTATAGCGGCTACAGCTTAGCATGATCCGCTTCTGCGGGGCACCACTGCTCATGCCGTGACTGCCTTGAGCAAGTTGCATGCTTCCCGGCGGCGTGCATACCTGTCGCTGCGGCATCAATCAGTGCCGTATTGGATCACGCTAGCGCACTGCATAGGCGACGTGCAGAAGCAGATCACAGTAGCCGATCGTGCTATGCTGTAACTCCCTATTATCGACATATAAATGAAAAATGAGGAGCCGCAAAGTTCTTGCTTTGTGAAGCTGATTTTTCGCAGAGAGACTTTTTTCTAAAGCTCACGGAATTTTCGGACCGTTTCCTGAGCTCCGCCGAAACCGAAAAAAACCGTTGGCAACTGTATATACAAGCTGGAATCCTTCAGCTGTCCAGGTGCTTTCAGGAGCCCGCATTAAGCACAATGTAAGACAGGCACCAGAGTGGACCGATGTGCTGTACATACATACAGGTAACAAAAGAGTGAAAAGAGTAGCCGGGTCAGGCACAAGACTGCTGTAGAGCATCAATGCTTGCCCTGACATGGATGGAACATCAGCTTCAGCCTGACCACTGCTTGGCATCTGCAAAGCCCCAATGTGCTTTCCACATACTGAAAACAATCGCCAGCGCGAACTTCTGTAACCGCCAGTTATGCCAAACGGTCGAGAATGCCCCAACCCCTCTCAAGCTGCGGAAACAAACAATACATTTGCATGCTCACGAAGGAGTGGCAGTGGCGTGCACGTGTCACACAGTCCTCAGAGAACGGGAGTTTAGAAAGAAGATGAAAAACGGCGGCAAACGTTCTTGGGCGCTGATGACACCTGCATGACAAGCAATTCTGAGGATGACCTTGTGGCACAAACAAGTTGCATTGAGTGGCACCCAGATAAACTAGACTTTCGCGGGACAAGCGAGTGCCGGTGCTCTTGCAGAGGCATGCCGGTCAAAATGGCGGGTGGAAATAGGTGCCCCCACCTTCTTGCACAGTGCCACAGCCTCATCAAGGAGCTTGCGTCGCTCGGCAGCACTACGCTCAGAGCGCGCCACCAGCAGCTTCTCTTGGGCACGCGTGAACAGCGCATCCTCGCTACGGTACAGCGAAGGGCACACAGTGCGCAGCCGGTCAGACACTTGCTCCGTTGCCGCGTTGTCCTGCGCAAAGGAGGGGGCGACATGAACCAATGCCTACATGAAGTGCTGACACTGTTAGCCAAGCTTTTGCAACATAAAAAAAAACAACAACAAAAAACAAACTGTGAATAGAAGCTGAGTACCCAGTTAAACTGATTGTAACAGACTGCCATGCAGCGGATTCCCGTTTCCAAACACTATCTCCACTGAAGCATATGTATTCATGAACACGAAAGTGTGGCAGCCTTTTAGTATCCGAGAGCTGAAGCGCAACAGCAGGTCGCATAGTACGATCCTCACCTCCAGGTAGGTGCGGACGAGGGCAGTGGCCAGCGCGGCCGGCAGCTGTTGACTAGCCAGCAGCAGCTCGCGGAGGGTGGTGTTGCGCAGCTGGTCGCGCACGTCCGGTGGCAGGGCGGCTGACACAAAGCGAAACTGGTGGTCGCATAGCACCTTCCACAGGCCCAGCACCTCGCAGGTGTGCGACACCAGCCGCAGGAGCCGAGCCAGGGAGGCCTGCTCCTGCGACGCTGCCTCCGCCTGCAATGTGGCCACATACATGTGCCATCAAAGAACCCCTACGATCCAGCACGTTTCAACACGCAGCAATACACAGAGGCTTCTGCCCAAGTTTAACAACTACCCTTTGCGCATAGTGCACATTGAGCACAATGCAAGGGAAGCTAAACTGAGTGCAAAGTGACTTGTAAGCAACAGGCTAGACACAGCTCATTAAAAATTTTCCTTATTGGTATGCACTGCTGTAAGTCACCATCATCATGTGGACTATACCCACTGAGGGCGAAGGCTTCTATATTCCTCCAATTAACCAGTTCCTGCGCTAGCTGCATCCACTTGACCCCTGCGAACTTCTTAACTTCATCCGTCCATAACTTTCTGCAGCCCCCTGCTATGCTTCCCTTCCCTTGGAATCCAATTGGTTACTCTTAGAGAACATTGGCTGTCCTCTCTTTGGACTACATGCCCTGCCCATGCCCATTTCTTCTCCTTGATTTTCACTAGAATGTCAGTAACTTGAGCTATTTCTCTGACCCACTCTGCACACTTCCTATCCCTTACCATTACATTTATCGTTTTTCGTTACATACCACTCTGCATTGTCCTCATTAAGTGGAACCATTTTCGTTAGCCGCCATGTTTCAGCCCCATAGGTGAGTACAGGTAAGTTGCAACTGTTGTATCATTTCTGCTTGAGTGATACCAGTAAGCTGGTGGTCATAATCTGCGAGTATTTGCCAAATGCCCTCCATACCAATCATATTCTGCTACCTATGCTTCTTTCATGATCCGCATCTGTAGTTGCTACCAGTCCTAAGCAGACATATTCAGCTACGACTTCGCGTGCTTCTCTAACTAGTGCAAACTACTTTTCTTTCCTGAAACTGTTGAAAATTATCTTAGTCTTCTGCATATTTATTTTTGGAGTTGCATTTCTGCTTTTCCTACCTGGGTCATCATTCAATCTTTGCAGTCAGTCCCCTGAATCGATGTGTGAATCAAAGGCAATATCTTCAACGAATAACAGATTACTGAGATATTCTCCATCAACCCTTATCCCTAACTGCTTCCATTCCAAGTCTCTGAGTGACACATACTGTAAGAGTGGCAGATACTAACTTTCCAGCAGCGCTCTCACCATATAGAGCAGCCCTCATCCAGTGATCAGGGTGTCCTCGTCGGACACCCTGACCACTGGATGAGGGCTGCTCTATATGGTCAGAGTACTGCTGAAAAGTTAGTATCTGTCACTCTTACAGTATGTATCACTCGGAGACTTGGAATGGAAGCAGTTGGGAATAAGAGTTGACGGAGAATATCTCAGTAATCTGTAATCTGTTATTCGTTGAAGATATTGCCTTTGACTCACACATCGACTCAGGGGATTGACTGCAAAGAGTGAATGTTAAGGCTTCACAAAAGAAGGATGTGAACAGGGCACTAAGGGCGAGGAAAAAAGTACTGACCCAACTCCCACTGCCACGTGAATCACATCCTCGCTGGGGCATATAGCAGAAATCCGCTTGTTTGCGGGGTTTAAGATTCCAAAGCGAGTTGGGCGAGTTGTTCAGTGGTGGGACCTCGCAAAACCCAGTTAGAGAACCTCTAATTTAAGGAAGGAATAAAGTAACGAGCAAACTACGAATCAAATGAGTGTGCGTGGAGAGGGTGAACAGATGAGCGGGCACACTGAGGTGCGAACCAAGGAGGAAAAATAACAAACGAAATGAGCGACTGTTAATGCCTTGTTGTCAATGGGCCGCCGCCGCTTATTCGTGCAGCAGGTGCAAATTATGCGGGAAAAATTCTTCGCCTTCTACACCTTTTTTGAAGCATGCACGATGCCACCGATTCATAAAACTGTGCTTAATAATGGACATAGACAAAAACAATGCAGCAAAAATAGTTGCCTCTAAACAAAGAGCCAGTGCAGTGCCTACTAAAGCCGCCGCCAGATGTCACCACTGGTATTGTCATCACCATCATCCAGAATTTGCACATTTGCAAACGACGACTAGGAACTTTAATGTTGACGCTGTCATATTATAGTGAACTAGATTAGTCGTATGTTTCCATCGCCCACACTGGCGTGGCAATCTTTTGCTCAGGCCTCATGTCTGCGTACCGTATTTACTTGCATAAGAGCCCCCCCTTTACACACACACTTTTGCCAGTGAGGACTTGAAAACAAAAACAAAATAACAACAACAATAAAAGGCTAGTGGTTAACGCGCTTCTCTATTTCGCGCAGTTGCAGTCCAGTGTGTTTCTTGGCAGCGCACCAAGATGCTATGCAGCGATAATGTTAGCTCTAGTGGTGGGTGATTGGGGGTGCTCGGCTGGTCCCGTTGTGCAAGCCTGGTTTTCAATAAGTACACTTTTATCTTTATCACTCAGCTATTGGGGTGGCCGCTGTCCGCTACCACAAAATCATTGGAAAGCGATAGCAAACATATTTTGAAAAGAACGATGCCAAAAGTCGGTGTAATGCTCGCGGCTGACCGTGTGCTTTCTTTGATGATTGATCGCTGGAAGGATATATGACTCTCGTAAAAAAAAAAAGAAGAAAGAAAGAACTTAAACTTTTCAAACTCGCGTAAATTTTTCACGAAAAAAAAAAGAAAGGTGGGTTATTGTGTGCGGTTCGGAAATGAGCCCTATCATCATCGCAATCGCTGCCTGTTGATGCGCAAAGGGTGCGGCCGTATCATCATCGCTACAGCATTCGTGCAAGATGGCATCGACCACATCGACGGCATGATAGCTATCGAGACTGAAACGGTAGACCCATCAGGATTTCTGGCTGGTTTGCAAGGTTGGAAGCCTTGTGAAAAAATACGGGCATTCACACTCTATGATTTTAACGATCATCAAGGCTGAGGATGCCATGCCTGCAGTCGCTAATCAGTCTCGTGCGCGCAAGGACTGCTGCCAGCGAACGTGCTACTGGAAATGATGCTCCCAGCGATTGTCAAGCTCCAGCTGCTGCTCAAGCGAGCACAAATTTCCGACTTTTTTAAGCATGCTTAAGTTATTTTATGGCTATTGATGTATCCTGTAATAAAGTGTTTACGATGGTTAGCGTTCTTCAGCCCGATCTACTCATCGCTGGTAGGTAGGCAAGCCTACATGAAAGGGAAAATACGTGGATGTGTTTGTTTTTTCGTTTTTCCTTTTTATTTCTTTGCTGGTCCAGATATAACGATAATCGGTTATAACGATCAGATTTTCTGGTTTTCTCAATATCGTTATAAATGGGCTGTACTGTACAGTGAAAGCTCGTTAATTCGAGCCTCAATAATTCGAATTTTTGAATAATTCAAACTATACTACTTGGTACGGCCAAGCTCCATAGAAATCTGTATATAAAAAGGACCGTTAATTCGAACGCGAGTCGGTTCCACCATGGTTAATTCAAGCTATGCGCCGCTGCATCTGGGCAGCTTGACGCACATTACGCCACAAAAAAAAAGAAAGTAAAACACCTCAGCAATAGGAAGGCATAATTAGAGGCTGCGCACGTCCAAATGGGGACAGCAGGTGAAACCAGGTAAAACCATGGAAGAGTGGGTAAAACTTAAATGGCGCTATAACCGGCGCGGCAGCCGGCGGTGTTGGAGAAAGGGGGCGGCCGCGGCGGCAGCTGCTTGCTCTCTCCTCTGGGCAACCTAAGCAGCTCACAATTAAATACTCTTTATTTCAAGCCCTGTTAATTTGGAAATACGGATAAATACTTTCGGTGTGGTCCCAGCCAACGCCCATGAAAGGCACGATCTCGGACGGGCACTATGGATTGAACTTTTATTTATTTATTTATTTATTTTTTTTTGTGATAGCCATCCATCCTTCCACCCATCAGTCGTCAACGGAAGCATGCAAGTCAGCCGTGATCATGACACTGGCTTTTAGCATCGGGTTCAAATGATTGGAGTGGCAGTACTGCACTCAAAAGGAGGCGCTGGCACTTTGCCAAGTTTGCGAATCGCTCCCCCCTCCGTTCCCCTGCTGGAGCTAAAGTCAAAAGGTAAACACGCCGTTCTGTGTGTTGTGACGCCAGGAAACGGAGAAATGCGCTAAGGACTTTTTTTTTTTTTTTTTTTTTTTAAAAGATTTGTAGGCACAAATTGGGACTGGGTGGGTTCATCACATGAGCGAGTTTGTTACTAAACTAAATACAGTACATTTACCATAATACAAATGGTTCAAGTCAGTTTATTTGAGACTATTCGAAATTCGAACTTTTTTCCCGGTCCCGTGAAGTTCAAATTAACAAGATTTTACTGTGTACTACTAAAAAACATATTTAGGACAATGTAAGCCCAACCTTTAAAATGTGCCCTAAAGAAATTGTTTTGTTTTCATTTTTGTTCTTTGAGTTTCAGTTTTTGAGTTAAACAGTGTCAGTCGCAAAAAACGAAGGTGTAAATTAAACCCACAAATAAAAGTACACGTGCACTCTTTGATCAGAAGACAACCTCATCACTTGGTGCCCAATAGAAATCCTCTAATCTGTAAGACAACGAAAGTAATATTTATTAATTGTTTTAGACACGACGCAAGCATTATTTTGATAGTGCCGCTACTTATTTGTGGTTCAGAGAATATATATAGCTGAAACAATAAGCTCGAAGCACGTGGATTATGGTCGTACGATCACTCCGTGTATCGCTCTGCCAATAGCAGAGCTGCGAGCTGCCATGCAATTGTTGAATCACACTCTGCGTGTTGAGTGACCCCTACTACTCGCTGCAGTGAATTCAAGAAAAAACACCAGTCGGGACACTGTACCAGATTTCAGAAAAAAAAAACATCGGCCACACAGGGCATTAATTCGAAGCTTGCTTGGACGCTTGGAGCCAATAAATCCAGTTCCCTCAATTAAAAGAAAACTTCAAAATTCGCTTATTGCACTTCTAAGGGCATGATAGCGTTAATGAATACAGTCTGCGGCTCTCTTTGCACATCCTCGTCCGTGTCCACGGACTTTGATGCTTTCTTAATTACTAATCCCTTAATTTTGGTTTGGTTTATAGCGTTTAATGTCTCAAAGTGACTATGGCTATGAGGGATGCCGTAGTGAAGGGTTCTGGAAATTTCAACCACCTGGAGTTCTCGTGAACTGACATCACACAACACTCAAGAGCCCTGCTTTTCACCTTCATCGAAAAGCGGCCACCATGACAGAGATTCGATCCCACATCCTTGGGTACAGCAGTCAGGTACTCTAACCACTGTGCCACCACGGTGGGGCTAATCCCTTAATTTGTACCTCTATTATCCTAAACATACACATTAACATGCAGCCTCAAGTTCCCGCATTATGTGGAAGACCACCAGGCACAGATATAAAACCCAGCTTTAACCAAGCTGTACCGATGCGTTTATGCGGCCTAAGAGTAGCCTATTTGGCTCACGATCTAAGGAGATCAATGGGTTTGATTCCCATTTCAAAGCAGATACACAGTTTGACACTACCTGCCAACTCGCCTCGGTCGTACCATGGGGTCCCATGGCGTCACACAATCGGCCGGCCAATCTTTGCCCGACCATTTACCATCAACTACCATGTGCCAGAGGTATGCTCATGAGTTTTCACTCACAATGACAATGTTGAAGCTGGATTTTCTTTAGACAACAAGGTGTTTACTGTTGTTGCTCAGAAACCTCCCCGGCAAGTCACTAGTGGGCCGAAACGCACAAGCTCACCTGGGCCTTGCGTAGCATCTGCTCCTGGAGGTGTGCTGGGGTGTCCGGTTCCAGGCGTGACCGGGTGTGCGTCCTCACACTGGCAAATGACATGCCGTCGGCCATCAACTGTGAGCCGACCTGCGCGGACGAGCGCTCCAGAAACCGCTTGAAGGCCACCAACGAGCAGAGGTATTTCTCCAGTTCGCCGCCTGGAACGGTGCTAGTGAGTGTGTCAGTGAGCTTGCCCGTCCTGGGATCTGCCACGGGCGACACCAGGTTCAGCGTCCAGAGAGGCCGCACGAGGCGCGAGTAGTATAGGTAGCAGCCGTCGTGCCGACCAGAGAAGGTCACTCCTGTTGGCTGCGGTGCTGTAGGTGACGAAAGCCCCGGCGATTGGAGTCCTGCTTGTCTGCCCCCATATGACTGAAGCTGCTGCTGCTGATGCTGCTGTTGAAAACCGAGTGGCGAACCAAAGCTGTT
Organism: Amblyomma maculatum; assembly: GCF_055883805.1. NCBI lineage: Eukaryota > Metazoa > Arthropoda > Arachnida > Ixodida > Ixodidae > Amblyomma > Amblyomma maculatum. Next base: position 32,665,539 of record NC_139352.1, on the reverse strand, counting down.
GAGTGGCCTAGAGGGGCCCTGGATGCCGGGCAGTGGGGTGCTGGCCCAGATTGGAGATGCTGGTCCATAGATAGACTGCGCTGACTCGGAGGTGATCATCTTGGCCTCCCCGCCGTAACGAAAAAGCGCCTGCGCTGCTCTGTCGGCCAGCCTCGTGTTGCCCAGGTTGCACGCGAGAATCAGGCAGGTGGCGCTAGCCTGGACCTTGCCATGCAGCTCAAAGAAGGCTCGCACAGCGTTTTCTCGCGCGGCACCAGGATCATCGAGGAGGCTGCGCAGCATATCCACGGGTCGCGGCTTCTCGTACACGCAGCAGCTGGTGAGCGAGAGGAAGACAAACTTCTGGGGCCCCTCCAAGTGCTGCGTGACAACCAAGGGCGGGTCGGATGGCACCGACCCCCCTCTAGGCAGCGTGATGTCGCAGTGCGGCCGTGGGGCATGGCTGCGGCTGATCTCAGCCATGCAGCAGACGCCACGGTCCAGCTGGCCCAGCGTTGCGGCCTCCATGAGCCGTGGCCGGAAGGGGTAGGCGTCAGCTGCCAGCGTCCACAGGGAGTCCCGGTCATTGGAGGAGTGGGCTGCTACCAGGACAGTGGTGCCACGGCGGCAGAGCGCTGTGCGCACGGCGCGCACGCGTTGTGGGGGCACATTTGCCGAGAATCCCGGCGGCAGGCGCACGTGTAGCAGTGCCAGGGTGGACGGGCGGGCCTCCGGGCTTGCATATGAGCAGGTCGTTAGGTAAAGGCGCACCCCTGGATATACCGTGCAGTCACTGTCAGTCCACTGGATATCCAGTGCTGGAAGAAATATGGCACCTCTAGGCTGGCCATATGCGGTGTATGGTTTGGTTTGGTTTATGAGGTTTGACGTCCCAAAGTGACTCAGGCTACGAGAGACCCCGTAGTGAAGAGCTCCGGAAATTTCCGGAAATGTGTGGGTTCTTTAATGTGCACTGACATCGGACAATATGTGGGCGCCTAGCTTTTTGCCTTCATCGAAAAGCGGTCACCGCAGCCGAGATTCGATCCCACAACCTTGACCACAGCAGTCAAGCGCCCTAACCACTGCACCACCACCGGCGGTGCAACCGTACGCAGTGCAATTGCACGCGCTGGCCTCAAGTGCATTTTTTCTGTTGCGTGCTATTGTCCTGCGTTCTGGGGCCAGAACTCTGTCTATAAATTCTAACTGGCAAAAATTGAGAACTGACAGCGACTGCCCTTAACAACTGCAGCTGCCCATGCAATCCGCATCTTCACCCCTTCCACCACGAATCGGGCTGTGCACATGCGAGTGTCTCTCTTGCTGTAGTGACCTAAAATGAGGCATTTTAAGCGATTTTAGATCTAAACTAGGTTCCTACCTTCCGGCAATTTAGCCGGCTTGCACTATATTTGCTACCTATTCCAAGCCCTCAACTATTGCACACCCTTAATTAACGGGTGATTTAATATTGAAATGCACTTGGATTCACTCGTGTCTGTTACTGCCACCGAACAACATGCTTACACTGACTTCTGTAAGAGCTCCCCAAAAAGAAGGGCTGGCATCCCTTTGACTTTGCTTACCAGACAAAAGCACGCATCAAAAAACACACAAGAGGCAGCTTTCATTTGGCTGCAACCTACACCAATGGCTGGTGTGCTGCCAATTCCACTCTCCAAGGCACGGCCAAAATCAATATTAGTGCCAATGCTTGTAACATCTGCCTGCACATTGCACATTCCTTCACTGTTTGGTGAAGCAAGAGGCAACTAAGATTACTCTGTCATGATCGAAGCCCTACGGAACCAACCACCCCTACAATGTTCCGAGAATTGTCACAGGTGCTTTCTGTGCCTTATGTGAGAGCGGCAGAGATTCTGATGGCTTTCAGGACGCTATAACTGCTGCCATGCTGTTGAATTCTTCGTGGCCATGCGACCTAGTGAACAGTTTTTGTGGAACTCTTTCGCTGTCTCCTCACCTGCCAAGTGCCGTCTCGATTATGTGGAAACATTTAAGCACAGCTATTACAATTTATTGGCTACATAGATATTTTTTACACGCAAATGCAACGTTTATTTACATAGCAAAACTTAGAGGGGCAGATACAATATTTACATATAAGTAATGCAAAGGGAAAGTTTAAGACATCAGGAAAATATTAAAAAGAAATTATTACAATGTAATCTCTGCTTTTTAATAGCAAACTGCAGCCAATAAGCTAAGAGCTCACAAGAAAATGGAGATACTTCATTTCACAGGCAACCCTTCAGAAATGCATGCGACATAACTGAATGCAGCAAAGCTTCCAATGCATTAAGCATGCAGCCTACCTACGCAGCAACATAGATAGGCTGACCTTGAACCTGAACGGCACAGTTGCGATGCCCCACTCACCGGCCTGGGTGATGGCCACCAGGTGGGCCTGCAGTGACTCGCACAGGGGTACTGCCTCGATGTGCACCAGCCCCCGGAAGTTGTCGGCGTCCACTGTGGGCACCACACGGGCGGCCATCTGGGTCAGCGACGTCAGGGACAGTGTGATCACACGGCTGGCCTGGTCGCCTTGGGCACCCAGGTCAAACACCTGCAGGGAGCCCCGCTCCGAGCGCGTGTACAGGATGTGCCGGCTGTCATCCACCACCACCTGCACCGCCAAAGAGTCCAGGTGACGCCCACCCTCCTCCTACCTGGCCAACTGTGCCAGCCATCGCCAGGTGCACTTTAACCTTTCACTATCAACTTCAGGTGTACTCATCATGAAAGATTGTTCTAATATCACCAATGACGAAGTCAGACTCATCTGGCCCAGTGTTTCACTGCTCTTACCGCTGAGACAAGTTACGGTCAGCAATTGTTTTGGTTGCAATTCTTGACACTAGAAGGTAGAGTTGTAGAAGGAAAAAAAAAAAAAAGATATATTTTGTGCCTATGGCAAGGGTCCTAAGCCTGACAAAAGTCATTTCAGGTTTCATGCAACACCCTGCTTCAAGGTGCACCCCACAAGGTTTAACTACTAATGCTGAAAGCTTGCTTGCGTCTGGATTAAGCAATGCCTGTGCACCCTGCAATGTTACAGCTTATTGGATAAATGCACAGGCACATTTCAGCATGCGATGTGGCATCCTAATCACTGCAATAAGTTCTTGCCAATAAGTTTAGTGTGTTCGGTTTTATTTTTCTAGAGTATGTTTTTGATTCTTCTGCTTTTGATTTGGATGTAACTAACTTACGTGATGTACCCACTCCCGCCTTGGCTACCAAAAGGTGGCCGGCAGTATTGATTAAATAAAATAAACAAATAAATGTAGTAATCGATTACAATGGTATGCAGTCAGAGAAAGTTGGCCACAAAAGCAGTTTTCTTTTTATTAAAATTTTAATTATCTCATATACTTGTGCAATCCTCTTTTTTTTTTTTTTCAATAAATATTTGCATCAGTTTAGCACAGGGTTGATTACTGGGAAAAAAACACTGACAAGATACTTCCTAGCGAGAGTTGAAATGTTATCTATTCGTCCTCTTCGTCCATCCATCAACATAGATATTGTCAAATGATAAAACACGCCCTGACGTTATCCCTGTGCAGCACCTTGGTGCGCTGCCAAGGAATGCCATTTGGACTAGAGCAACGGTACGAAACTGAGGGACTCGCTAAGGACCAATGTTCTTTTATAAAGTTATAACGCGAAAGCTTTACCGGCCTAGTTCCAAGAGTTTTGCTGTGGTCAGCCAAGGCCTGCAATGCGCATGCACCGTCGCTATGGCAACCAGTTGTGTCGGGTTGCCACAGCCGTGCATGACTAGCCGCGCAGCAGAAAATAAGCCGGAGTGTGCATGCACGCTGGGTAGACGCGCCATGGAAGAGAACCGGAAACCAGCCAATAGGGGACTGCAATAGATTTGATCTCAGTCTCTGGCGTTTTGCTACCGTGCAGCCAATGTCAAGGCGGCAGCCAACTACTGTACTGCAAGAATGCTGAACACAGTCTGACGTCTATGTCTAACCCCGCTTTCGCTTGCATAACCTGGCATAACTGCGTTAAGCCATATCCAGTTTATTTATTAAATTTCCAGTGACAAAAGTGTGTGTGTATGTGTGTGTGTAAGGGAAGGGGAGGAGGGGTAGGTTCGTTACATGAGTAAACAAGGTAAAAGCAATGAAGTAATATATTTTCAGCATCAAGAACTGCATTGAAAAACTTATGGCTGCGTAAAAAAATTGGCCAATTTTGGTACGTTTTTGGGAATCAATTTCGTAATCAAAGTGTTTATAACAATAACAATGGTTAATTCCCGGCAAGTCAACAACAGAGGCTATAAATGAAAGCGGCCCGAAGGAGAGCCACTTGACAAGGGCCCACAGATCCATCTACGAGACTACCACCAGAGCAGAGGGGAAGAGCACGACGACTATATCACCCTTCACAGGGGAGGCGATAAAATAGTACACAATTGGGAACGGTGTTGGACAAGCAGGCTAAATCTTTTCAGTGCTATTTAGAGTATGTTTACAGTATGTGACAACACTGTGACAGAGTATGTGACAACACTGGTCAGGGTGCCCACAAATTTAAGTGCAGTTTTAAGGACTTCCAACGCACTGGCAGGTCGCAGGACCAAATGTATAGACGTCTACCTGCTGCGGTGCATTCTGCGGCATGCTACAACCAGCAAAGAAGGCTCTCTTAGTGTACTGCCGATCTGGAGCGCACGAATTTAGCCCCGCACTGATAGCCGGCAAATCACCCCTGCTCCCGGCTTAGCCTGACGAATTTAGAGCAGAGAACTTGGTGAACTTCATGGTGCGACATAAGGCGAGCCCATTTCCCAAGATGGAGGCAAATGTAAGGAGACAACATGTAAGAAGACACGGGCCTCTAAGCCCAGACGCACTAAGTCAAATCTCGTTACTATGAACACTACATTAATGAATTTTATTGCGAAAGGAATACTACTCGCACTTTCAAGCCTTCATGTGACCCGGCCGCAGTTACGTCTTACCTACGGGACGCTGTGACGTCACACCCCACATGACACACGGGCTGGCAGGAGCTGCCAACTTGGGTCTCTCGTTTCACATGAGACTGTTATGTCAGAATCAGCTTGCTAGGACCCTGGCATTCAGGTTACCCCTATAGGCCACTAAGGCACGTTCATACAGCTTGGTTAAAACGGGGCTTTATATGTGGGCTGAGGAAGAAGAAAAAGAGAAGAACTCTCGGTCACCCGCAGCTAATGCTTTCGCTCAATATTTGGTTCAGCAGCGTTGAAAACGAAGCCTTGTAATTTTTTAACATTTCCCAGCAGATTTCCTATGTTTTCAACGTAAAACTATTTCAGAATAACGCACGAATTTAATTTTTTTCTTCTATAATATAGGAACATCAGTATTACGAATTCAGCTAAAATTAACAGCGCCACAGCTTGCAACTCTTGCGTGATGACAGAAACCACAGTTTTTGTGTGTATAGTCTGTGGACTGCAGCTATCATCATCAACCTATCTAGTGCCAGCTCCCAGCAGGCCTAGCCGCCCGTCTTTTTTTCTTCTTTTTGTTGCAGATTACCTTATTGCAAAGTTTGTGAAAGATTTAACGATGATGGCAGCCAGCGAAGATGTCAAGAAGATAGGAAAGCATCTTTTGCTGCAATAAATCGGCGCAGCAATAAATCGGTGCAGGAAAAAAGCGAATCGGCCTCTGCACACAGCTAGCATTGCAGCATCGACCACCGCGATCATTTTGAAAGACCGAGACAAGATTTTCAAACTTCGCGAAACACTGAAGAGGAGGCCTTATCGAACGCTGATGTTTTTTTGCACACGGACAAATTCCGTACTTTTATTATTTGGTGCAATCACGCATCTGATGAGGTGTTGCGCGAAGTGGAAGGTGTATGCGCTGTAGTGGTTTAATGCAGTGCGTGATCGTGTTAGTTACACGCGGCAGAAAAAAGTTACCGATTTCTTCAAATAAATGAGCTTTGAAGTTAGTGCAACATTTTCATTTGAGGTGTTGCTTGTCTACACACGTGTCTACTGCCAAGGTACGTAATTTTCATACCTAGGTTTGACTACTGGTTTATAATTGCAGACTTTTCATTAGAACGATATTTCAAAATAACAAACAATTTTTTGCGGTCCAGTGAGGTTCATCACATTGAGGTTTGACTGTACATTCCCATTTTCCTCCTCCCCTGACAACAGCAGCCCCGGACACCTTACATGCACGTGATTGCACACTTAATGTTCAAGTAACAAGCACTTGATTTCATACACTTGTTCGCTGGGACTGCGCTTCTAGTTCGAATTATCCGAATTGAAAATGATTTTATTGTACTAGATGTTGCCCCCAGATAGGCATCCAGACTGACATGAGTAGTTAAGCGGTTTAGTCATAACACATGCTTTCACAAGTCTACTAGATTGTTTAACTGTGTTTAAACTCCACCGCATTTCTTCGCTCAACCCTGATGCCGAACACACCAAAAAATAACTTTCTGGAAAACTGGGCCTTTATTGCGCAAAGCAAGTGAGTGAGTCCAGATAAGCCGCAAGCTGAAATGAGTGAGTGAGTTGAGGTCAGTGAGTATGCCTAATGATTATGTGGGTCGCGATGAGTAATTGAGTTGAAGTGAGATGGAGTGTCCAAGTGAGCAGTAGAGTGATGATTAAGAAAATGGAAAGCAAAACACAGTACCCGATGTGGGCCCCATTTCCCATGTTCAGCACCAAATCCTGTTACACCTGGAAGGTCACCACTGTGGCCGTACTAACCCCCAGCAAATTTCTTCCGCAAAGCTGATGGAAGGACAAAAGTCATGCTCTGAAGGATTGCGCTAACAAGTTCACCGAGCAGCATAGCTCTGAAGCAGTTTTTCATTTCATACCACTCTACTATGACACTGGAAAGGCTGGGCAGTGCTTTAATAACATCAGCATAATTTCAACAGTGGAGATAGCAGTGTTGGTGCTGCCCTCTGACGAGACCAGTGACTCGAGCCTTTTATGTCAACTGTCGAGCACCATAGACTATGGTGACATTACTCTACCCAAACAGCTTTCTGAACACACCGCTCCTACATGTCTCACACCTAATGTCCACGGTTGTGTCCCCTCGTGCATTTCTCTGCACTTCTCAGGCAATTCCACGGCTAATGGACGTTTTTCAAAATAAAACGCAACTGCCTCCTGATGCACGTTTTCCGTTCCAAGTTATTCTGAGACCCCAGGTGTCATCCATAGGACCTTGTTCATCTCTGAAAAGATATCCCCCGACGAAGCAGGGCAACTCTTATGAAACTGGTTATGAGACTCCACCTGAACAATGGGGTCCTCCTCGCCAAAGGGCAGGCTCACGATGGCTGGCACCAGGTAGGAGAGGACGCTCTTGGAGTGGTTCACCTTGCGGCAACGGGAGCCAAACCAGCTGCTGGTCGTCGAGTAGACCACCTCGTGGAGGCAGCCATCGGCGCCGCCCAGGAAGATGCGCCCCGACGCCGTGCCTGCCACGCACTTCATCAGCACGTTGTCGGTCGGCACTGTGTACAGGGGCTCGGGAAGTAGCAGAAGCTCCTCCGCAGCACCTATACAGCCAGGGTGGCGCGTCACTGCCAGCAATGAGCGTGCTACCACGCTCACAGAGCTGAGACAACTCTACAAATGACTGTTCCTTCGAGCGTGGTCATAGGCCACTTGGTGGGACACTGTTAGGAAGAAAATCGCAGAAACAACAGGACAAAAGCAAGGCGACAACACCAGGTGTTGTCGCCTTGCGCCTGTCCTGTTGCCTCTGCGGTTTTATTCCTTACAGTGCTCCTTGGAGCAAATTTTTTTCACCAATGAAAACGAGAAAAAGTTAGAAGAGCACCTAATTACAGCGGTGTGCAAATTTTCAAATATAAATTGAATATTATATATGAAAAAAAATGCCTTCAAATATTGAACTGAATAATAAACACCCGATCAAAAAAAAATACGACAGGAAATTAAAGAACAGCAAGCAATGCTTGCCTTGTTTATTACAGAAATGACATAATATTTGCAAATAAAATTAAACTAGAATTGCAAAAGAAGTGTATTTCCTGACGAAAAATCAAGTATAAATTTTATACAGGATTCCATGTACCGGACTTTTGTGCAGATAGGACCTCCATGAAACTGGGTGGATATGTCATATTGCTGCTGAATACAATAAGCCCTCACTATTATTTTGGCTTTCAAAGGACCAGAAGAAATGAGTGAATTTACCAAAAACTCTAATTATGGAGTGGGCCAAAAAAATTCCCAGAAACCGTTAATTCTGTCTGATGAACAGCTGCGTGACGGCTGTTTTTCCATGTTCCGTCGAGTACTTTCGCTTTTCACGCACCATCGGGAAAGCCCTTTTCATAAACGGGAAGGTTGCTATTTACAAAACAGCCCCACTGTGTTTTGAGGACGCTTCACCACTAAGTCCACAGGGTCAGAAACTGTGGTGAAGCATGCAGTGCAGTGAAAGTGTGGCAAATTTGAAAAATTTTAGATATTCAAAACTTTCGAATATTAGTTTTTAAATAGGAATCAAATAACCAACATATTTGATCCATATTAAAAATTTTGAATAATCGCACTGACAAATTATATTTAATACATAGACCCATTCAGTAAGTTGGCTTTCCCACATTGCGTGCTGCCGCAAACATGGCTCCCCTGGGCGCTAAAAAACAGAAAGAATAAAGTGATTAAATTGCCTATTACTGTGCCCCAGATACATTTAGTGCTGCTAAGGGAAATATGTGAACATGTCCCATTGCATAAATCACATGAATTATGGCCTTAGTTAAATCTCATTACAAGAGACATCTGAAAATGGTTTGGTTGGTTTCCCTATGTCTGCCATGTTAACAACATTGCATACAAGAGACATGGTTACAAAAGACACTCGGTTACTAAGGACAACTTTTTCAGGTCCCTAGAGTAAATTCTTCACTATTTAGAAGAGACACAACCCAAGTGTGCTCATGCAATGCAGCTGAAGCGTACCAACACATAAATGATGCACTTCAGATTCCCTTAGATAAATTCTGTTCCATATCAGCATCCTTTTTGTTGCAATATGTAATTAACTAAGAAGGAGGGCTTCCCCATGACTGGAAAGTCAAAACGACCCCGTTGTTTCAGCCACTGGCATTGCGTTGCAGTCACCTACGAAGATCAAAATGCACGAATGATATCCAGCATTTTTAACTCCTCGTTGCTAAAATTTGATCACAAGATGAAAGCTAAGAATCCTGGTGTCTTTCTCTTTGTGGACAATGCTTCTAGCAGCACCAAAGTTCTCGTGCTCAAAGCCACCAAAGTTATTTTTTCCCTTCAAACTTCACACGCTATCTTCAACTAATATACAAAGGCATTATGCACTTTGTCAAGTTGCTGTACAAGACAAGGCTGGTAGGATGCCAAGACTCTACAATAGTAATTGATTCGAAGTTTGCTGTTCAGGTGGTTTCAGGTGTCTGGAATGGCCTGAGAAGTGAAGCTGCGAAAAACTGTTTCAGACAAGCAAACTTTACATGTGGTGCCATGATGTAAGAGGGCCCATATACGGATACTGTGGAAAGCTTCCTTTAAAATGAAGCTTGGGCGAGCATCCAAGAGAGTGCTGAAGTACCAGAGTCTTGAGGAATTCGTATCTGCAGATGTGGATCTTGTGTGCTCCTGAAGAGCTTACAGACTGTGCGATTTTCGCGCAAGTAAATTTCACATCTGCCACAGAGGATGACAACGAGGACAAGTGTCGCCATCTCAGGGTAACGAGCATTTAAAAGTGCTTCAAAGCTATTAGAACAACAGGAAGACTTGCAAAGTGAAGTGCTTTACCTCCAGAATTTGGGAAAAAATATACTCTGCACTCACAAAAATACATACTGGTACAAATAACTTTTTTAAGTTTTCCTGAACAATACCCTGTTAATGCGTGTGAATGCATTTATATGCTGATGTGCAGTAAACTGATCAACACAGTGCTTTTAGAATTTTTGGTTACAAGAGACCTTGCATACAAGAGACAACTTTTTCGGGTCCCTTGAGTGTCTCTTGTAACGAGGTTTTACATCATGTTTTAAAAAACTGCTCTCCCGCCATTAGTGAGGAATTCAGCATAGAGGTGAGGCCAAAAAATAAAGTATATTACTATGATTGCTATGTGATTCTGGCTTCCTTATTTGATGCTTTGTAGGCATTACAGGTATAGTAAACTATGCTGATGAAAGGTGAAAATGAATTTGTTTGCAATGACTTATATAATATAATTCATATTTGTTTTCCACTTTTAATAGGCTTGCTTTTTGCGGCCATGTTTCACAGATGATTTCATTTGTAATTTAACCTGGTAGTATTCGAACAGTATTTGATTCCATTCGCACTCAGTTTTTAATATTCAGATTTCCTTTGCTCCCAAAATATGTATTGCTATTCCCATAGCTCTGCTTCTAAGAAGTGCAGAGACCACAGTGAGGATCATTATATGAAATCAAAATTTGACTGCACTTAGGAGAAATCCTCAAAGTGAAGTAAATGTTTAATTAAATGTTCAATTAGTAATACATTGTTAGTACTAAGGACAAAGTAATAGGAAATTAATCATCAACACCTAATTTATCACGCATAACATTCATCTCTTGCTCCACTGTCAATTACAGCTTTGCTCCAATTTTCCCCCACAGCAAAAGCGTCGGTAGTCGGTGAAATATTTTGCCAGCAATTATGTCCACTATCCGAATGACCCTGCCTGTAGTAGTGATCAGTTTTATAAAGGTGAAAGTCTTTCTTGGCTCATCAGCGGCGCGGCAGAAAGTGACTGTATGCGAAATATGTGACCACTGAGCCAGGACCTTTAAAAAAAAAAAAACATCCTTCACTGGGAATTGAACTTCTACCCCTCTGATCTCCGGTCGAAGGTGCCAACCAAATACGCCATGCCCGGCACTTGAGAAAAGTATCTTAATGCTCCTTGTCTAGCATTTTCTCCATGGCAACGTTGGGGAGCAACGACGACAGGGCAGCTGTGAAGGCAAAGCGGTGCAATGGGAGCATGCTATCGCTGTTGAAAGGCTTTTGCCTTATCACTCCTAAGGGGTGTCAAGTGCCTCCTAGAATGTTTTTTTTTTTCTTTTTTAGCATAATCAGCTGTGTTAGTTGTAAATATGTACCCATAGCATTAAAAACAAAATTCTGAGGACACTGCAGAGCCCCCTACCCTACCATGGAGATGGCAGGAACACTAGACAAGGAGAACACATCTAGCGGACAGATATCGTGAACAGATCTCGCGCGAGATTTTCACCATGAACAGAGAAAGGCTTTCGCCTTAGGGTCATATTTGAGAGTCGGTGCACTGATAGTCTACTCCCTTCAAAAAAGGCACAGGTGCAAGAAGACCCTCACGCACCGGGACTACTCCGCTGGAAGGCAGCACCGAGAACCACAATCTCGGTGCATGTGGCCAGGCAGAGCAGTGAGTGGATGTCCGCCTGGAAGACACCTGGTCGTGGCCGCACGAGCCCCACAGCCAGGATGGCCTCGCTCAGGCCATCGAAGTAGGCCAGGTCATCACCCGTCTCGAAGCACCATACGAAAAGATCACTGTCCACCGACAGCCAGGCACGGCCAATCTCGGGGAACAACCCCAGCTGCGTCATCAGGTGGGCTTGGGCCAGCTGCATGAAACACGGAAAAGCCTGGCAAAGTGGCTTCTCACAGACGCCTGACAACCTTAGAAGAGAATTCCAATGAATGATCACTCACACTTGCAGAGCCCTGGCAATGTGGGGAACATCACATTTGTTGGCTCGTCAAATCAAAGAAGCCAAACACATAACAAATTTGCACAATGCTGGCAACATGGGGAAGACAGCTGTTTTCTTGTTACTACCTTCTCATTATGGCATTGACTGGTGAGAGGTCTGTGGACATCATGAAACCACGTGACATGTCAGAGTTGGCAGGCGCTGACTCAGCCTTCGCCTTTGAGATGGGAGGGTGGGATAGAAATCGGACCCACTGAGACCCTTGCAGAGTAAGTCAGAAGTGCTACACCTAGGTCGTGCAAGGGCTTGGTTAAAAAGGGGCTTTATATTAGTGTGGGACGGTGTTCCACATGGTAGATTACGACTGTATGCTAATGAGTATGTGAGAGACAACAGAGGTAGAAATCAAGGGATTAACGATTAGGCAAGTAACAAAGCGCAGGTACGCGATTAAGGATTCACAAGGTAACGCTGTCTCAGGATGACCTTAAAGGCAGAGCTTCAGCTTGCCCCCATTTTCTTACCGGCTTGAACTTGGGGGGGGGAAAGGGGGGTGGAGCTGGTTAAGAGGCCATGTGGTCGATGCGCCAAAGAGCTGCGCTCTAAAGTGTGATCTAGAGGTGAGGCGAGCAGCGACACAACTCATTTTACTGACGTTTTTCGTAGCTTTTGGAGTAAATCTAGAAGAAAAACACAAAATTTATCCTATTTTAGCTGAAAGAAAAAGTCGCCTGGCAACAGCGTTCAAGTTGTTACCCAGGATGAGCATAAGACACAGTTTTGCAGCTTTCATTGTGTTTTCTATGCGTGAAGCGTTAAGCACTTGGTCTGGTGTATGTGCTGCACCTTCTGCAACAACAAACTACTACTGTATGTGTTTCAGTTTTTTTACATTTGTCACGATGGGTAGACTGAAGGCAGATATGAGGTTCATAAGGTGTGCGGACTAAATCCAGCCAATAACTGTAGAAGAACGGCTGATTGGGCAAGTTGGTTAACCATGATGGACTGTAAAATAAGTGCGCAACAAAAACGTGACAAAGAGGAGTCACGTTTTTGTTGCACACTTATTTTACAGCCAATAAGGCTGTCTGCTGGCTAAAAGAAGTCCACCGGTTTTGAGTTTACTTTGCTGACAAAGACGCGCATCAAGTAAAAAAACAGGCCAAGAAAGCTAAATAGCAGGAAAAGAAGCATGAAGCTGACTTAGATGAAGACTATAAAGGTGGTTTCTACAAAAGTTTTCTACAGGGTCCAGAAATTTTGAGTGAGTGAGAGACGTCGGATTAAAGAACCCTGTTTTCTCAAGACAATATTTTTCGCTATGTTAGTACCAATATTTTCGATGAGTGATTGTATACACACAACATCGGGTTCGCCAAACCAGGCCTTGTACACACTACGAACACCACTTGCGTTGTTTCGGCCTTGGCAGATGCAACAGATTGGATTTATGTGGTGATGGTTTCCTTACTGGTTAATTTTGGCAGCTTCAAAGTTGAGTAAGTGCTAAGATTTGTTCAGGTCAGAACGAGCAATGGTGTGTAGCGGTGAATGAGCGAGTCGGCTGGTATGACCAGGCTTGGCGCTAAATTTAAGTTCGCAAACGTTAACTATGTATGCCAGCATGGAGCTGTTACTTGGATTAAAGCAAACTTTAGGCTATCTTGTAGGGTGCGTTTTAGACAGATGGGCATGTTGCCTAATATTGCTCGGCCCCCATACTGAAACGAGATGACAATGCCAGTGAAAACAACCGAAAGCTTTTGTAGGTGCCGCATCTGGTGATCACAAGATACGATTGGTAGTCAAGTTGGTGAAATTCCCTTGACTTGCGCTGACGCATTTTTGTCGCTCTCGCAGGCCATGTCGTGAGTATACAGCCCTCGTTTGGCGAACACGACATCCTGTTTATACAATCAATCATATTCATTATGACAAAAGCTAGCATGCTGACTTTTCTGTGCATACTGAATGATACAGTGGCAATATACTAACCAGAATTAAGGCTTACACAGAATTAAGCATTTTTTTTTTTGTGATGTAAAAATAGAAATATTTGTCTAATATTGAGAATAAAATGAAAAAAGTTAATAATCAGCTTCTTAGCACAATAAATTACTCCTAGTTCACATGAAAATAGATTAAATGCTTAACAAAACGGTACAAATATCTGGTCACTATATCTATTGGATGACGAAAAAAAAGTACCACAATATGGTCACAAACACGTGGTGTCCACTTAAACAAAAAGCAGCTGGAAATGACCAAAACAACTGGTGGTGCCGATGGTATGAGAGTCCCTATTGTTTGTGAGGAGGCCTGGGAAACGCTTTCGCGGTCAGCATGAAAGACCCATGCTCTTCGCTCCAACGGCCTGGTGTCTCAACTGGCTGTTCGGTAATTCAGAAATTTCAAAGCTCGACGAAGAGAGGTCACCGACCGGCTCGGCCAGTTCGGCGGGCAGAGGGATCCTCCGCGTGGCGACGGCCGACGCCGGCGCTGCAGCGCCCAGTGGATCCGCCGGGTAGTCGTGGTCCTGCAGTCCGCTGCAGCTGGGAATGGGTCCGCAGGCTGCGAACAGGTCCACAAGCAGCGGGTATGAACTGTCGGCCTGCAAGGCGCTCTCCGCTTGTTTGACGGCGCTCTCCAGCGAGTCCGTTGGCGGACCGGCCGTGCCGCTTGCACCGGCTGGACGGGGCGTCCGGAACGCGTCGCTGGACAGCATCGTGTCGGTTGACAGGTTCTAACACTCAATCACAGCCGTGCCCCTCCACTCTTCCATGAAATCACACTCGCGCTATGGCACAAGACTCACGTGCAAACTTGGGGGGGAAAAAAGGCCGACGCCGAATGCGCGCGCGTGCACGCACAACCGGCGCCCTTTTCGAAGACAAGAGGTCCTCTGCCGGTGTAAAACTGGTAAAACCATAAACCTGTTTCGTTTCCATGAAAGTGGTGATGATAGTTAAAAGCACGGCCTACAAATACACCATTAAGCAAAACATTAGATAGAAGTCAGTCGTAGCCACGGGTTATATAAAATCTACATTAAATCAAAACTGCTGACAAACCTGCATACTTCGTGAGCGTGATTGCCGTTTGGCGCTTTTACATGCATCGTAAGCAACACTGTGCTGTACCGCAGGGAAGCAGACACGCTGAATGCAGGGTGCCATCACGTTCACGGCCCTGAAGTGGGCCGTGTAATTTCGCTTCACGGGTTCTCGGCCGCGGTGCAGCACTCAAGTTCGCCGGCCAGCCGCCGAGGAAGAAGCTTCCTCGAGTGCCGGTAACGAGACCGTCTCGCCACTGCGGATCAGCCCTTTGTATACCTTTGCCCTGCTCGGTCGTCCCTCAGCGCTGTCACCCAGGTAACTGCATTCGTTTCCCGGTGCGCGCGAAGTTCGTGTACCAGCGATGCCATGGCTGGACGTGGCCGGTTTGTGGACTTCATCCGCGCCGCTGCCCGGCTGCAAGCCCCAGCGTTTTCCTGAACCCCGCGAGGATGACAGTGCTCACTGAGCGCCGTTCCTGCAGAGGTCGTTCTAACCTAAACCTCGCCCGCAGGCAGTCATGCCAGATGTGCAGAAATCGAAACTCAAAACGCGCACCCAGTGAGCCACCTTTCGGGCCACGCCGGGCAGTGCCAGCTGATGTCGAAAAGAACACTAAATCACGCACCGCGCTTACTAGCGGTACACGACAACCGAACTTGGATGGGCCAAAAGAATGCCAGCTGTCGGTGCGGTCCGGCGCATGTTGGGCACGTCTGCACGGCGGTGGCGTGCAGCGATCGATGCCTGCCTCATGTCGGCTAAACATTTGCAAAGATTGATGTTTCTGCGGCCGCGCTAACATCGGAGCTGCTGGTGGTGAGGCGTAGATTTTCACTGTGCTGAAAAATAGGCAGCATATACGAGGGTGCGAGAAATGGTAGCCCTTACCTCCTGTTAAAAGAGACTGGGAATAAGGCTGATAGTATATGCAGACATATGATGCAGTCTTTTGAACAAGGTCGCGTCAGTACCGACGTTGTGTTTAACACTTAAAACCACACGATGTAAGTTGTTCTAATCCGGCTGCTTGTGCTGTCATTGACGATCACTGAAGGAAGCTAGCTATGGACCTCATTGAGCAGTGCAGAAATGGCAGGCATTCACAGCTGCCACCTTGCTGCCCACTCAGGGAGAACGACTACCGGAACTCTCATTTGTTGGTGCACATCTTGCTGCCTTCTTTGTGCACCTGGATGAGTTCCCGCACAAATACGCTTGAATGGGCACCAAATTACTGCCTTTCTACCCTAGTTACAACAGGAGGGCCCACTGTGGCTACCAAGGCTGGGCGAGTGCCAGTGCAGGTTAAATGCAAAGCCATCCATGCTCTGTGCGATGCCAGTGCACAGTAAAAAAAAGGCCTCAGGTAATCAAGAATAATGCACAGGCGTTCACTATGGGATTCTCTCACAGCCTTCAGGCAGTTTCGGGGCATTAAATTTCACACAGAGCATCATGCAAGAATTACTCTTTCTGCGTGTTTTGAGGTAGTGAATGGCCCCATATCCTTCAGATGCTGGTAGCCCTGGTTATGTTTGCTTGTAGGGGTATAAAGTCCCAAACCAATTTGAGTTATTAGTCCCCTGTAGAATGGGGTTCGGGATAATTTCAACTATACGGGATTTTTTTATAATGCACTGATACCACACAGTACACGGACACCTTATGTTTTGCTTCCAATGAAATGTGGCTGCCGTGGCAGGGATTGAACCTGGGTTTCCTGACTCGTAGTCGTGGTTCAGAGGATGCATACTCATTTCTCAAACGATCTGTGATCATATATGAATAACAGTTACACGTCTGCAAATTAATTGGACTGTGTCAAGACTGTTTACACCATGCTTTGAATGAGACTTTAAGACAGTGTTGGCATGATTATCTGCAGGTCAGGTTTATGGGCCAATTCTTTCACGCAGTGCTTAAAGGGGACACTGGAGTGTTTTTTTCTCACTGCAGATTTTCTGGCCGAAGCGATTTCTGAAGTTTTCGAGTCAAAGGTTTGAGAGGAATTGTACAAATTGGCATGTGCAAGCGAGTTATTCCAGTTTTAGATGTGACATTTGATTCCTTCTAAGTTGAATGATAAGATGTGGCTCTTGCCAAGGACATAGGTAGGGGAAGCTATGGTTGCCTAATTCTAAGGCTCAGTAACATTTCCGCCACTTTTCTCTCTCTCTCTCTCTCTCTTTTTTACTTCTTTTCGTTTTTCTTATAGGGAATTAACAGTACTAGCACTGGATCAATGGGTAGTGTTTGTCTCAAGTGAGGGCTAAATGACTCTTGTTTACCTGCACCTTTGAGGGCAGCACGTGCATCAGAGGGCATTGGGTGAAATACAGAGGAGGGCCCCTTGAGTTATCTTTATTATTTATCATTTGGTTCCAGTGCTAATTTTCAGTTTTCATTGTTTATTTATTTTTGTAAACAGCCAGTTTGAAATTAGTTTGCAATGCAAAAAGAAAGAACAATGTTTGAACTGTCCAGCAATGTCTAGCCAATCACCAAAACATGACATCTGCTGAGAGGAGCTACCACTACGCTTGACACCATCACTCTGGATGGATAGATGTAACTTCTAAAAGGCCAAAAGGCTGTTTAGAGCCATGGTGGGTGGACCTCTCATCACTGCACGTAATAGCTTCCCATTGCTCTCTAGAGGGGTTAGGATTGGGTCTACCTGTGGTGTCTCCAGGCATTCCCATATCATGCGGTATATTGTCTGCAATTCGGTCACAGTGCCTACACTGGGGGCTGTCGAGCATGGGGTACCACTGTGGGGGCTCTGCAGCACATTTGGGGCGCGTGTACTTGCTGGCTATATGAGTGTGTGTACGTGCATGTCCATGCTTGCGAGAGAGAGATGGTGGGGCAAATTCTTATTAGTCTAAAGCACTGTGCAACTAGTCATGTAAACAATGCCGTCACAGGTAGGTACCTATCGTCTATCTTTATCCTCAAGAATTATTTTTTGTACCCATTTATGTACATTCTGGCACCATTGGGTCCCAGACATAGGAGGCATGCCTGCATGTCTCGCACGTCTGTAGTAGAGTGGAAAATGCGAGCATATAGTGGTGTTTCCCAGGTTTGTGGGATTGGCTCACGTGATACTTGTAGTTTCTTTCCGCTCCGGTCAATCTGCTGTGACGGGACTCACGGCCATCAGTATGCCCTTGCCACCTGTGATGATTGTATGGTGGTTGGTGCTTTTGCCGTGGAACTGAAAGTACCGTATCGCATGAAAACAAGCCACAATCAACAGGCAGCCGTAAAAGGCATATTTCCATTGCGTGTACTCCATTAGTTTCTGTCACTGGTAGAGTGAAGTTGGACATGGAGGGCCTCTGAAAATTGAGTCGCGTGAAATAGTTTGCTTGCTCGTACCATGAATATTCTCTGTGATTGAAAAGCTTTCGCTTATGTGCAATAATTTCCATAGCCGTTTCTGCACCTCTATCCTTGTATCAACGAGAATTCACCTCAGACATGAACCTGCCGCAGTGGTGCAGTGTTTAGGGTGTCCAACTGGTTTGTCCAAGGATGCGGGATCGAATCCCAGCCACGGCGATTACTTTTCAATGGAGAAAAATAGCGAGGCACCCGTGTGCTATGCGATGTCAGCGCACATTAAAGAAACCCAAGCGGTCGAAATTTCCGGAGCCCTCCACTACAGTTTCTCTCATAGCCTGAGTTGCTTTGGGACATTGAACTCTGTGGACAAAACTAAAACTCAGACATAAATGACACTGCTTCAAAAAGTGTTGCAGCTCCAGCTACAAAGGTATTTTTTTGGTGCAGTGTGCATCAGACTTGGACTAGGCAGAGCGTCTTTAAATATGTGCTCCTGACGATTTTGTCCTGGGGTGTGTCTAAAAAGGCAGAGTCTCAAGTACACAAGGCTCACCAGCTCATCTGAATGCTGTCGCCTATTTCAGTTTGAGTTAATGCAGATCAGTGTAGTTCTGTTTGCTTGATAGAGTTGACCAAAGAATAGAAGTTGATAGAAGTTGACCAAGGAAAATGCATTGGGATAAATAGAATCTGGCTTCAACTTGTGTTGATGAAAATATAGTGTAATGTAAAAAAAAAGACATGGAGTGGATTTCTCTTGATTTATAAATTGCAAAGTTCATTTTTGGTACAGAAAAAAAAAAACTCCAACAAGGTATTAATATGAGTATACCAGTTAATACTAGGAGTTTTTTTTATTCCTGTATATTAACTGCGCCTAGTATGTCTTTTTTTACACATTTTGTAAGCATGCTTCATTAGATTTTTGTTTTTGTTATATAGTCAATTTAGTGCATTGGTGCCGTTCAGGCTCATTTTTTCACACGGCATACCAGTCCTTTGCAAGCTGCACATTTCTGCTTCCAGTGTTAATGTGGGGAAGTGAAGAAATGTGTGGCACATGCAGGGAGGAGCAAGAGGAGTAGAAGATGGTGGTCGGCCCCCTGGTGTCGGAAGTATGCTTCACGTTTGTGCTGGCCGCCGTGCTGCTGCACCGGTACGGCAACTTCAGCCAGCACCCACTGCTAGTCACCGTTAGCGTCTTCGTGGCTTGGTACTTCTCCTTCACCATCATCTTCATACTGCCCCTGGACGTCTCCACGGTGAGGATGCACCCCCCCCACTCTGTGCTGTTTTGCTGCGGTTGTTGCAGCTGTAGCCTTTACAGGCTGTGCACTGAACAACGTCCATCTATAGCTGTTTTAGTCAGAGAGGAGATTTCCTGCTTGGCTTGGAGATTTCCACGCACATTACCACAAAACCATGCAAAAGTGACGACTTGAAGTGTGATAAAAAAGCAGTTGACAACAAGGGAGGGTAACTGAAGTGTGCCCATCCACATTAGGTGGGAACAACACCAATGGCCTTTGTCCTTCCTTGATCAGTAGTAGTTCTTATTTCATGGCCTATCTGATTTGACTTTACTCTTCACTCTAGCTCCTGGATATTTCTTCTATCATCAGTCACTTTTACAGTTCCACTAAAATACAAAAAAAGACACAACTGTTGAAATAGGATTCCTTGCTGTTTCTGCCATGCATCGTTGCCTGACGCACCTCATTCGTTACTGGAAACAATCTGGCACACCTCTGTAGCAGCATCATTCAATTCTGCATTTTCTTAGCCTTTAGAAAGCTTGGAAGATGTCCTGTCATAAGCAGAGGGCCAAAGACAAGCTGGCAGGTTTATACTTTTGCAGAACAGAGCAATACCTGCATACTTTTTCTCTAGCAGGTAAATAGCGTAGACAAGCCAAATGTTGTTTTCGTCTGTAGATCCTGTCTTTTTTCATGACAGCAATGATTATTTGGAGGCACTACAGTCAAAACTCAATTTAACAAAACCTGATTTAACGAAAATATCCCGATTTCCCTTCAGATGCCTATATGGTCCAATGCTTTGACTTATTCAAAATAATAAAGCCAATTTTGCTATCTGTCTCGATTTAACGAACTCTGTTTCCAAAAATGAAGGTTAAAAAGTCTATTTTTTGTCTTTGAAGAAAACGGCCAAAAATGTATCAACTGCGAGCCAATGGTACTGGTAGCCAACAGTAACTCTGCGGCGGAAAATGAGTTGTACTGATTTGAATTAACGAGATTTTGCCAGCAATAGGAAGCCTGCCCATCAACCCGGGGCAGCGGTGCCGCATGCCATCATCGGGTCATGTGTTGGATGCTCTTGATCTGCTGTGACTGTTTGTGTGTTCTAGCAAATTTGAAGTTCCCTAGGTTCCACCTTGCCGAGGTAGAATTTTCGTTGTTTCTTTCACATGCGCTGTCAGTGTCAATCGTTTACGCACACCGCAATTTCATTGTAGCAACATAGCGCAGTGGGCAAGTTGGTATTGTATTTTGAAATGATGAAGCAGTGGAACTTCCCTGGTACTTTGTTCAGTTGAGGTGTTGCGTCCTTTCAAAGTGCAAATTAATTTTCGGTGCATTTATGCTTCGCAAATATGATGCTACAGTAATTTCTTGATGCCTCGAGACCGTAGAATGAGATTCAGTGACCATGAAATGCCTCTCTCGATTTAACGATGTTTCCGATTGAACAAAATAATTTCCAGCTCCCCTCAACTTTGTTAAATAGACTTATAACTGCACTTACGATGGCATATGTGAAAGATAACCCTTGGTAGGTGCCTTCTTTCAGTTTAAGTGAGGGGCTCCTGCGCTCCGGGCATGCCAGGAAAACAAAAGAGATGAAAGAATCTCTGCAGCTAGGGTCTTGTTGCCTTGCAGTGCGGAATCGTGTTGCAGATCTTTGAAGTCTTCGTTCAAGTAGCTTGCTTTATCGCACTAGGCAAAACGATCACATTCATCTTCAGTGAGTTCATTCACGATATGTCAATTGCCAGAGAATGCAAGTTTTACTCTTCTTTTCGCTCTTAACTTGGTCATACTACTACTAGCAGATACTAATCTCATTATTTCCTATAGCAAAGGCAGTACAAAGGGTGAGCAAAATTAAGGCTGTCATCAGCAGATTCAAAATCCGGTGATAAAAATGTTGTGTATCTCTTTTCTGGAAATATCTGTCGCTTATGATAATAAGATGTCTGAAATTGTTCCCGGCCAAATTTATTAAGAATTACAATACGGAGAATTCAAACACTAATACCACTTTTCTAGTCACTAAGCAAGAATGTTGGTATCAGAAAGTGTTAATTTTTGTTTGAGAGCAGTCTATTGGCAATTGAAAAAAGCAGTAACTTTGAATGGAACGTGATTGAAGCATAATGCTTTTTTCAGGAGTAATCTCATTTTAATTTTGCATAAAAAAAAAGTTTGTTTTTAAAGATGGCAACATATGTTAACCAAAGCACACACAAAACAGTTCATATTAAAGGAGCATTTTTTTTGGCTGAATCCTAAAAGAAACCTCAGATTGCCTCACATTGTGCATCTTATCTGAAAATTTATCTGAATCAAGTTTCTCTTAATGGGTACACTAAACCTGTAACTCTAAACTTAATACATTAAACCTATTAAGTAAAATGGCCTTCAAGGGACTAGAAAAAATATTCAAATTATGGAATTGCTTTCAAAAAACTGCCTGGCACGAATCAAGATCTGCTCCATTTCACCCGCTTAAGCATGCATGTGCCAGAATGTGAGGCCCTTTAGTGGTAAAGTGGTAAGCAGTGCTGGCAACCCTCCCAAGGAGGTCTACTGCTTGTCTTGTGAGCTCTACTGTTTCCCTGTTCAAGACGTGTTTGTGGCATGCACTATGATTTTGACTTACCGCAGCTTTTACTGATAGTGTGTCCTGTTTCACAAACAACTTGTTTGTGGGCAGCCGTGCTGCTTTCGGACATTGCAGTGCAAATCTCTCTATGGCAACACCTCAGCCATCTTTTTGAGGTGCGTAAGGGCACATGGCTGTGCCACTTTTACTGATTGCCTCTCGAGCCACTAATGGCTTCGACGTTGCCAGCAAGCATGCATTTACAGGAGAAAGAAGACCTTTTGGTTCAGTGCTCTGGTTCTTTGAGTGCTGTTCTAGATTTGTGATGCTTTGCCCAGAATCAGTCGCAGGTACTTGAGAACGCTGCTCACACTAGAGCGGCATTTTCCTTTGTAATGTCACATTTTCCTTCTCACTTCAAAGATGCTGTGTGGCTGGATGATGGAATCACGCCTGAAACTGGCAGTTTTACTTCCTTGAATTTTTTCTGACTTTTTTTACTTTGGGTAGTCTTCAGTGCCTGCCCAATCTTTTGCACCATCATCGAGACGTCAGAAGGCATTACAACAAAAGAGACAGCAGCTGCACAGCATAGGAAGCATAAGCGTGGCCACAAACTTCTACTCTAAGCGCCTAGCAGCAGAGAGGGGCCAAGTCTTGTGTAAATTCAAGAACAGATGCGGTTGCAGTGGCTTGTGAAAGTTGACAGGTCATGTGAGCTGTCATTTCGAGGGAGGAGTGGCTGTCTTTATGACAAGAAGGCAGCCAGAGACAGAGCCAGCTCATAAAAGAAAGCATATTTCAAACAACTCATCATCAGCTGATTATCAGGGGCCCTTGCTGCGGCTGAGCTTAGTAGTACTGGCCAGTGCTTTCACTGCAATTATTAGTAACACGTTTATTTTACTGTTTTCTTCTGGCTGTCCTCCTAGCAGGGCTGTTTATGGTTTCCCATTTTAGTCTCAGAGAGAAAGACTGCTGTCTACCTTGGAATGTGTTGGGACTCAGAGTTTGCTTTGCACTGGCATGGTGTGCTCGGCCAGCCTTTGACGAGTGCTAGTGCAATCCTGGTGCAGTCTCAGTACAGTCTCAGTGTTCCCCACGGAAAACTGTGATTCCATGCAGACTGCCTACCGGCAGTGTCTGTACGACCAGCTGCCTCTGCCCTCGGCTGATGACTGGCCTCCAAGCGATGACAATGGGACGCAGGCGGGGAACAACACCACCACAACCACCACCACGACACAGGCACCGCTACACGGTGAGCTTGCCCTGGCACAGTCACTGTCATCTCGTCAGCACTAGTTTCACTCAGTTTGCAGAAATGAGGGCTTTGCGAAGTGTAATAGTGAGAGCTGAGATAGGATTCCTTACTACACACATTGTTCCATGGTTGATCATGTTTTGAAGGAAATGGGAAAAAGAAAACTTCAGCACTTTCCACGAGTGAATCAGCTTATTGGAAAATGTGCACTTTAATACCTGCTAAAGAAACTAAACAAATAATAGATTCATTATCATTCATGTTTTCATGCCTTGTTTGTTGCTGTTTTTCTTTTTTCTAACCCACAAAAAGGTGCAAACTTTCCAATAGTATATGATTTATTTGCTAAAAGAGCTTGTGCTGAAGCAGTGAGAAAGCCAGTGCCACTATAGAAGCATTACCTTCAGCCACCTCCACACCTCGTTCTTGACCCATTTGTTATTAGCATTCATTAGCTCTTTTGGGACCGTGGAAACATCAAGCAACCCTTAGGGGTCTGGGAAAAACATCTTTAGTAAATGAAATACTTGCGTGATCATGTTATAAATTAATACTATAGTGTATCTATTTGGGTGGTCTTTCAAGCAAATGCAAAATGATTTGTTTTGACCTTATGCATAGCATGGAAAAATTTCTCATCAAAAACTGTCTTTTTTTTTTTTAAGAGAAGTGCATAAATAGTTGAAAAAGGCACTGACTATAGCAGAAAAAAAGAAAAAGAAAAGAAAGCAATGATAATAACTCGGTATATTGTAAACATGCTATACTGACCCTTCTTTAGTTGTGAAAATTTGGCACACCTAGTATGTATCTCCGAATCTTTTTTTTAGTGTTCTTTCAGAGTAGTGGTTATCACCGAGTTCTCACTTGGATTGGGGCTAGTCTGACCTACCCATTCTTCTGACCATGCAGTAAACCAAAGTATTAGGGAACTGATACGTTATGTGTGAAGTCTACCTGAAAGGTGTGTTGTTCTGATGGAATCATTGCTAAATTGCTAAATACTGCTGTTCTTTTGCCCATAGGGCAGCTCTCAGCTTCTGCATTTTTTAACTTTTTATGGTTTGTGGTGAGCATGTTTCGTGGAGGGGGCTGGAATGTGAGTTGGTTTGCCATCATGATTGAAAATTTGCTCTGGGAACTCTTCACTGAAAACTAGGTGATCAAAGTCAGCTCGATCCAGCGAAAGAACTTTGCAATTGATTGGTGTTCCGGAGAAGCCGTCACACGTATGGGAAATTTCCTTGTTTAAACTATAGAATAGGATCGTATAACAGCAAGAACTCATAGTGAACATGTATAAGTACTCAAAAGCAAGCTGTAGTACGACGTATGCTGACCTTGGTTCACGAGTTGAAGTTCCAGCTTGATCGTCACTTGAATCGTCATGGGAGCTGAAATCAGAGCTCGTGAAGTCGTCTTCGGACTATTTTCTGGTGCTGTCATCAAAAACATTCATAGTAGAGCTGCGAGATCACATAATTGGCTGAATTCTTAACATTTCCTGACGTGAGCACATTGCCATGTCTATTGACATTTGAGAGCGCAGCACTGCAAATGGTTGTCATTAAATAGTCATCGCTCGTGCCATCGATGTGGACATGCAAGGCAAGCTGTTGGTTGAACAAAAGTACAGCCTTGGTCAAATGTCCTGACGCCAAAGGATTTTTGTCTGAGCCGCAAAATGAAGTTCTCATTAAAGACTAAAAGGCTGTGAAATGCTATGCGACAGTTTTTCAATGTGATAGGAAATTATTCCCTATAATTTTAAATGCTGTTTAGCTTTTAGTGATAGCGTGACAGCTTCATTTTGTGGCCGAAACAAACGTCTTTTGGCTTTGACAGACTAGATCCTGTCATCTGCTCACATGTTCTTAACCCATCAGCTGAAACAGCTGCTCCTTCAGACGGAATGTGAACGCTAATGCATTCCCTGCCATACAAGTCATATTCATCTTCTATATTTCTTTTATTTCATTTATCCATTTGTTTATTCACCTTCTCATTGTATGCAAAGACAGGAGTTGCACTTGCAAAAGCACATGAGAAGCTAGTACGTGCAGAGTTGTGCAGACAACTTTTTAGACATTCAAGGAATCTGGAGAGCAAAAGTACTGAATGTAAAAAACGTTAAACCCAGTTCCTTTTTATTAGAGAAAAAAAATATAACTTTCAGTTCTAATTTTCTTGAGGTAAAGGTTCACAACTAAGAAACATTGTATATTGTCACCATACCAGACTTGCAGCAAACATTGCTCAAGCTGTACACCTACATTACGCTTACTGTTACGCTTACCCACCACGGTGGACAACACACTGAATGGTCTGTGTCCATGTGTGCATGGTGCAGCGGTGTGCGTGCGGCCCTGGAGTTTTGTGCCAGAAGGGGTGCTGCAGAGCCTCTGGCGAGTCGTCTACTGGACATCCCAGGCCCTGACTTGGTGAGGCACTCCGCGTGGCTGCTTCTGGGCTCCTGGTGTTTTCTTCACTGTACCAGCATTACATATGCTGACATTAAGAACCGCGTGGGCATGGTGGTTGAAAAGTATTGATGGAGTGGCTTTGTGTCTCAGTCTTTGGCTAGCTCATTTGTTCCCCAACCATTGGGCACTTCAGCAGTCACAATTGGTATATAGGGATCATAATTGTACTGTGTTTAAAATCGGCTTCCAGACTCCAAATGACAGACTACGGACCTAAGCTTTATTTATTTATTTTTTTGCTTCAGCAGGAAGCTTCTCGTCTCTATAATGAATACCCAGCTGTGGCTCTGAGAGACTCGACAAAACAAATTAAAACTTGAAGTCTCCTTTGAGTCTGTTGTCCTTGTCATTCCTCCGAGCAGGCAGCAGTCAATGAATCCTTGAGAAATCCTGTGCATGTTACCTAGGATATGAAGTGCATGGGAAGTGTTTTCTGAAGTGTGGGTTTTAATGTCCCGAAGTGGCTCAGGCTATGAGAGACGTCGTAGTGGAGGACTCCAAAAATTTCGGCCACCTGGGGTTCTGTGACG
This sequence comes from Amblyomma maculatum, assembly GCF_055883805.1. Classification (NCBI taxonomy): domain Eukaryota; kingdom Metazoa; phylum Arthropoda; class Arachnida; order Ixodida; family Ixodidae; genus Amblyomma; species Amblyomma maculatum. The sequence goes on along the minus strand of NC_139352.1, from coordinate 32,639,228 downwards.
TGCACTGACATCGCACAGCACACGGGTGTCTTGCTTTTGACCTCCATCGAAAACCTGCCGCCGAGGCCGGGATTCGATCCCGCACCCTCGGAAACAGTAGTCAATAGCCGTAACCACTGTGCCACCTTGGCGGAAAGTGTGTTGTGGATGCTAGAAAAATTAATTAAAACAAAAATTAATTTCAAATGTAGACCAAGGTATCTTGCAAAAAAGATGTAACTTTTACATTCATGCTAAGGGATTAAGTGAAGGTTTCTGCTTCAACAGAGAATGGAAGCTTGTAAATTGTTTTAGGTGTCTTGCAGTCACAGATGTCTGATTTTTAAAAAAAATATTAGTGCAGTAGAATCATAGTTCACATGGAGAGGAAAGCCTTATGGTGTCGCGGAATTCACCGAATCCTTTGAGAGGTGTCATGAAATTCTCCGATTATCAAGAGGTTGACGATGTCACAAGGTCATGTGACACGCCGAGCACCAATTGGTAGCCGGGTTTGTGGCATCACAAGACCACAGGACACGGTTGAGTTTGCTGGTACACCAATAGCATCTTCTTAAATAATTCACATTTTTCTGTTTTGGGCAATATAAGTGCATCTATGCAGATACAGTCGAACCCGGATATATCGAACTTGAAGGGGATCGCGAAATAGTTTGATATATTGATAATTCGATATACAGAAATCAGATTGAGACGCCATTTGCGATCGTGAAAAATGATGTTGTATTTGTCGCGTAATCAACCCACTCGCATAATGAACCCACCCTCCACTTTTGCCCCCGAGAATTAAAAAAAAAAGAAACGCGTTCGGAGGCGCGTCCCTCTATTTCGACCGTCGCACCACAGCTCATTTATGGCAGCGCGCCAAGATGCTACACAGCATAAAAGTCACGGCGTGTTTATCTTTTGACTATACTTTTGATAGATCCTGTGGTGGCAGGGAGTGAACTTGGCGGAGCGCCCGTGATGGCTTGATCACACAAGCCTGGTTCAATTTATCACGCCGCGCTTGGGGCAGGCTTAGTCCACTGCCGCAAAATCATTGGAAGTGTGATAGCTGCAAATGCCGTTTGAAGCGTACAATGCTAAAAGTCGGTGGCATGATCGCAGCTGACCGCTTGCTTTACAACTGTTGCTCTTAATGTCTGCAGCCGCCATGGCTTATGCTGCGCCGCAAGTTCAGCATGACAATTAAGGACGAAGAACAGGAAAGAGAGAGGAAGGGGAGAGATAAAGCTCGGGACAAGAGTGGGCACACCCTTGCGCTTCGCTCTATCGCGTTTTTTTCCCTTCTGAACACCATGGCTGCATTGGTTCCCTCTCGTTCCTTCACGCACATGGCTCGCAAACGTCACGTGCTGGCGCATGGCAGCGATCACCGCAGATGCGTGCGCCTTTGGGGAAAGGGCGCGGCGCTGCCCTAGACAGACCAGCCATCACTGAACTGTGCCCTTTCATTTCTTCCACGCTTGGCTTGAAAACGTCATGCGGAAAATGGCTGAGGGCGATGCGATCGTCTTTGGAGAAGGCGCACCGTCCAATGCATTGTGTGGAGTTCGATATATCGAACGACCGGTGAAATTGAGTTCGATATACGACACAGCTTTCCTTTACTTTCAAGGATTTTCAAGGGGATATTCCGCGAGTTCGATATAACCAAAATTCAAATTATCTGGGTTTGATATATTTGGGTTCGACTGTAGCTTCATGGTAAAGAAACCAATAGGAGGCCAGCCTCAGCCTGTACAAGCATCTGGCCTCTCCTGTCCCTGTGTGTACAGTGAATGTGAAGTTTCTCTCTACAATTGTTCCCACTTTTGCAGGGGCCAGCTTGTGTTGTCCTCTGCCTCTGTACGCAAGTCCGTGCTCAGCATGAGCCTTTGCACTCACAACATTGCAACACTGTTACATGCATTGCTGCACACTGCAGGAGAAGGAATGGAGTCATAAATTATGGATGCATAGCTTAAAGGATGCACTTCACATAAATGTGCAAGACAGCATAGTCAGTATCTGAAAGCATTTTTTTCCTTCGTACTATTTGTGTTTGGAAACATTAGTATTTGCATACCCCCGTACAACTAACGTAACACCACTACAAGCCATGTTGGAACATTCCTACCTGCTGTGGTGGCTTAGTGGTTAGGGCAATCCACTAATGAATACAAGGAATGCGGGATTGAATCCTGGCTGTGGCGCTGACTTTTCGATCGGGGCAAAAAGCAAGGCGCTGGTGCACTTTGCAATATCAGTGCATGTTAAACAACCCCAGGTGGTTGAAATTTGTGGAGTCCTCTACTATGGCATCTCTCATAGCCTGAGTCGCTTTAGGATGTTAAGACCTATAAACGGAATCATATGTGGAACATTCCTGATGGTATTCTGTGACGTCATTTGCCATGGCATTTACTTTCGGGTGCTGTACAAGACAAAACTGATAAACAGTAGAACCTCATTGATACGTTCCCAGTTCATACAATTTCCCGTTTCATACAGTCAAAATCGCGGGCAGTAAAACATTTCCCATAGAGTTACGCAATTTTTTTTTGGTGAATATGTTCTCGAATAAAACAATTTTCTGATTAACACATTCGAAATTTCGACAAATTGAGGTCACATAATAGGTTGTGTGCTTGATCGGACATGTGCTAACGAGTGTACTCATCCGCCACAGTTGCTGTCCTGCAATGCCTATGTGCAAAGGGGCAGAGCATCAAAGAAAGCCAACATACGAGGACACCGTTCTCGCTTAAACATGAGTTCAGGAGAAAAAAACGCGGTGGTTTCTATGTGCTGCCTTATGGGCATAGGGATGAACCATTTGGTAGCTACAACTATTTGCTAGCATACGAGTGGGCCCAGGTCTGGGGGACGCAGCATGAGCAAAAACACGGCGGCTGTAAGGCATTGCGATGGCTTCTGCACATGTCACTGGTGTATGGGGGCGAAGCACCCACAAACAAGGAAACGGTTTTGGCTCATCATTGCCTGCTACGAACCGGATTTGTTACTAAATCTTTTCTGTGCTGAAAACAGTGTGAATACAGACTGAATTTTACGAGAGCTAGAAATGCTAATGCAGTGAAAGTCTCTATTCTAAATGCCTTTTTACCTCAATGAGCAGTTCAATTTTTCAAAATCAGGCGGTTCGGATTATACATTTTCCCGGATGATGCGTTTTCTTCTCCGCATATTTAAAAAAACTTGTCAACGAGGTTTTACAGTATAAGGCCTCCCTGCCAGGTTGCTATCGTTGCCGAAGCCAGTAGTCCGAAGGTGGTGCAGGAGTATGTGAGGGTCAGCTGGTCCAGCGCGATGCTGGGGCTGCCTATTGGCCATTGTTGGTGACAGGCGGCATGAGACGAGAGCACAGATGGCTGCTTTAACCTTTTTCTGCTTCTCGAACATTCCACTTCTGTGTCAACTGCAGGTTATCTTTTAGCGTGTATCTCTTTTCTCTTCTGTAGCCTGTGCCATCATTCTTGCCTTAAGTGTCTTGTTCTTGCAAGGAACTGAATTTTGCCGCTGAGAAACATCATCATTTGATGCGCTTGGTTTAATAAAAAGGACATTAATTTATATACTAGGAGGGCAGTCTTATGTAAAATTTGAATTTTTTGAGGGCTTAACCTTTAGAGCTTGGTATCATATAGGCCATGTTTGTTGAAGATAACTGGCACAAGAGATGGCAAGGTCCACCCATCATTCTATTATTCTAGGCTGCCCCCAAACATACTTGTGGCTATTGCCGCTGATGTGATCCACTGTGTGAAATTTATTAGTACAGTCGAACCCGGATAATTCGAATTTTGGATGTATCGAAGTCGCGGAATATCTCCTTGAAAATCCCATGTAAAAGTATAGGAAAGCTATGTCGTATATCGAACTCAATTTCACCGGTCGTTCGATATATCGAACTCCGCACCACTCATTGGACGGTGCGCCTTCCTCAGAGACGATCACATCACGCTTGGCCGTTTGCTGTGACGTTTTCAACGGCGACGGCTGCTGTAGGGCAGCGCCGCGCCCTTTCCCCAAAGGCGCGCGCCGCACGCCAGCATGTGACGTTTGCAAGCCATGTGCATGAAGGAACGAGAGGGAACCAATGCAGCCGGGAGAGAGGGGAAAATGCGATAGAGCGAAGCGCGACTGCCGAGTTTTATCTCTCTCCTGCCTCTCTTTTTCCTGGTCTTTGTTCGTCGCAGCACTCACTATGCATGCGCAGACAAGCCAGCTAAGCCTGTGGCACACGCTTTCCCCATTGTGTGTTGTAAATGCTCTGCGCGTGGCGGCTGACGTGCGATGCGCGTCTCGTGTCGTTGTGCGAAACGTGCGTAAGCTATGCGGGCTGCGGACGCTAAGAAATAGCAGATCTGTCTTCTTTTTCTTTTTTTTTTTTTTACGAGAGTCGTTAATCCTTGCGGTCGTGCTGAATGTGCCGCGTAGCGTATGTTATGGTGGCTGCGGACGTTAAGAAGCAATTTTTTTTTTTTCGAAAGTCAACCATCCTCGTTGTGCTGAACGTGCGGCATAGTGTATGCTATTGTGACTGCGGACGTTGAGAAGCAGCATTATTATTTTTCAAGAGTAAACCATCCTGGTCGTGCTGAATGGTGCGCAATGACTGTTTGGGTGCCTCGCAGGCTGATCCTGCCGCTGATGCAGTCGTACTCAACAGCGGGTGAATTCACGACAGTGGGCAAACTTCGGCGTGCCCTCATTGAGAACGCCATCTACTATGGCACATACCTGCTCATCTTTGGTGTTCTCCTTGTCTACCTGGCCCTGCAGCCGGGCATGAACCTGGATGCGTAAGTGCTTCATTTTTTCACTTATTGCATGGTTATTAATGCGGATGGAGAAGATGGTATGCAGACTGGCAGTTATAATGCAAACATATGGGCAGCAGTTATATTGGGGGAAGTAACCAGCAGTGCTAATGAATGGGCAGGGTTCATAATCAAGTGGGTATTCGAGGTTACTTGCATGGCAGCTACTGTAGTGCTAACAAGTGGCAGTATTCATAATCAAGCAAGTGTGGGAAGCGACTTGCAAGTCGACAGCTAATGAAGTGTACGTGCAGGGCCAAGCTGAAGGTGGTGTGCGTGAGTGCCAGCAACACATGGGGTCTGTTTCTGCTGGTGCTGCTTCTGGGCTACGGCCTGGTGGAGGTGCCCCGGGGCCTGTGGCAGCGTGCCCAGCGGGGTCATGCTCTGCGCCACACATACTTCCGGGCGGCCAAGCTCAGCCTGGAGCGTGCTGAGGCCCAAGAACGCCTTGACGACCTGCTCCAGGTATGGGGAAAGGAAACACTCACTGCTATACCAGGGTGCGTAGTGTCACCCAGTGCTCTGTATGCAAAATGCCTTTCTGCTCAATTTTCAGCGTGTGCTGAGGTACTGGGTAAGTATTTCATGCATGCTGCTGCCTCTGGACGGCAGGCGCTCACTTTTCTAGAGCGGCTATAGGGGAGTCTTTGAATCTCTTGCTGAGGCATAGTCTGCTTGAGAGCCAAGATAGCGTCCCTGCTGATGAAGGAATGGATTACTCCCGGCGTCTTTTTTCAACCCATCCAGCGTACGCACATGTGTCAAGTAATTGATGATCAGGACAGTGCAGATGCTCTCGCTGGTAAAAAAAAAAAAAAAAGTTCCTGGTCAATGTCAATATGCCCGCGCAGATGCGAGGATGGTTCATTTCCTTTTCTCTCAACTTTCACTCATCCAAAAGACGATAAACAAGCATAAAATAAAAAAATGTCACAAAGTGGCAAATTTCCTTCAGAGGAGGCCTTCAGCCAGTGGCATTGACCTCCTGTCATTATATTGTCATCATTTGCCTTGTAACCTTTAGCGTGGCACTGCAGGTGGGTAGCAGGTCTGATCATGGTATCCTGGCAACAGGTCAGTGCCTTTGCTAGGAGGCCCTTCTTCGAGAAGTATTTGTTGCTTCAGTTTTGCTTGTATTCATCCACAGTGGTAGCTCGGGTGCTCAGTGCAAGGTTCAGGAGTGCACGGTTGATGTTTATATGCCCTAACGGAGCTGTCATATTTTGCAGGAAATCCAGCACGTGTCTGGCAGCCTCAGCTCGGGGCACCATCCGTTGCGGCGCCACTTGGATGTGATCTTGGCCAAGGTGCGGTGTGTCTGTTTGCATGCGCTGCACATTGCAGCCGTAGGAATGGGATAGAGTCACCAGAACTGAAAAGTACCACGACCACTAAACTGTACCGCCATTGCCGCCATATTAGTTTGAGCTCAGTCGATGGGCCTATGGCCAGGCAAGTTAGTTGTGGCTGTGTAATCTCTGGTGTGCTCATAATGGATGCATCTCTTTAATGGCGATTTCCGCTGGCCGATTGGAGCTAGATGTCCGAATTGGAACAGAGTGGCCTAAGCCTCTACAGAGTAAATCAGCTTTTGTTGACCAGTGGAACGTGCAGAGCACACGGAGGAAGTAAATTTGGTCCAGTTCTGGAAGTTGAAGTAACCTCGTAGTCCAAAATTCATTGCGGTTGATATGTAGGTGGGAGTGTGGCACTCTGCAACTTGCTTTCGCACAATTTTAACGCTGCGGACATTGTTCGACAGATGCACATCGACACATGTGCAAAAAAACGGGGGTGACCAGTGTTCACCGTCGATATCTCTGAAGCCACTAAAATCAGTCAAAAAGATCCCGCAATATCCGGAAGTTATGACATCGCCGACTAGAACTTCCTGTGAGATCCGACTCTGGTCTGCGGATCGAGGTAGAGTGCCCCAAGTTGCTTCAAACGACCTGTGGAATATGTGCAAGCTATCTTGGTTTACCAGTAGAATTTGAAATCCCAGAGCAAGACAACCTGCTCCGGAGTGACCAGTAAAAATCGCCATAAAATTTCAGGCCATAATTTTACAGTCTTGTTTAATCGCAAGTGAAGTGAAAGCTAGGATTCAGGTTCTATAAAATACAACAGAGTGTTAAAGGTACTACTGCTCCTAAAGGGAAGCTTTAGCATTTTCCTAGTTTTAAGTGTCTAGCTTAGTTTTTGTGATCGCTGTCTACAGTGGCGGCAGTGCATATTAAAGACATCGGATGGTTGATGTTACCTGGGGCCCTTCAGTACAGTACCCCGAGTTGCCTTGGGGCATTTAATACCAAACCAAAACTAAATAGCCATAATTTCTGTGTGGCCGCATTGAGGTGCATACTGATATATACAGTTAAACCTCGATATAACGAAGTAAAAATCGGCAGTTTACTTCGTTATAATGAAATTTCGTTGTATCGAATTACCTAAGCACTTGCCAGTTGTAAGGACTTCGTTTTTATTTCCTCTGAAAGTAATCCGTGACCTTCTTTTGCATCTGCTTAGCTATCAGAAATGGCCTCACGATGCGTTCATACGCCCATAGGGATTGCATCGCTTCTTGCTGTCTTGTTAAATTCGCGTAGCACCGCAGCACGTCTGCTGCGTCAAGCACTTCACGGTTACTTGAGGCATCGCTGTCGTCAGTGTCAGTGTCACTGCCTTGGTCCTCCTTCGAAGGACCTAGGCAGTGACCCAGGCAGTGACAAAGTGAAGGAGAGTCGTAGAGGAGAATCGACGAAATTGATGAATAGAGCAGAAAGCAGCGTACAAACAGCTTCTGCAGCAACGCACACGGGAAACCAAAGCGAAGGAGAGTCGGAATTGGCAAACCGAGCAGCAAGCAGCGCACAAACAACGCCTGCGGAAACGACAGCCACGCGAGAGTCGTGCGAGAAAGGGATGGCAGATGGGCGTGTATGCTGACACATCAGCCTTCGCAGGCACGGGGAAGAGTTTCTTTGGATCATAGCAAAGGAGTGATCACAGCAGAAATCGGGGGGGGGGGGGGGGGGGACGGATGCGGAGCTGCCGCTCTCCTCCATTTGTGATGAAGCAAAAAGACAGAGGGAGAGAAGAAAAAAAGCGGGAGGTGGGGGAGGGGGGACACATACTCTAGCAGCTTATCGCTTATCTCTTGCTTGTAGGGAGCGAATGTCGCACGCCCTAGGAGGCCGATCCGCTTGAGTTACCCAGGTCTTGCATGCTGGCGACGCTGTCCCTTTGGCCGTCGTCTCTTTCTGCGAAATTTTCGTCCTTCCGGGTAAACTTTATTTGTCTGAAGATTTCGTTGTAATGAAATTACAGAAACATTTACTTTGTTATATCGAGGTAAAATATACATGGTTTCCAAAGGGCATTATGTGACATATTCCTTGTAACTTCGTTATATCGAGGATTTCGTTATACTGAAGTTCGATATACCAAGGTTTAGCTGTAATTACTTTAAATGATATGCAATCTATGTTGACGGGGGCGGGGGGGATTTCTTTTGTTGTGACGTGCTTCCGGAGTGGTGCAAAGGTACCGAGTTGGAGGTGGGACTGTCATTCGGTTGTGGTTTTCTTGGATGCAGCTGCCGGAGGGGACGAAGGTAGGCAGCCATTCACGGCAGCGCATCAACACGGAGGTGGACGTGCTATCCGGTTCGGCAGTCACCGAGCGCAGCCTAGTTCGGCTGCACCAACAGGTGGGCCATTTGCAACTTCCTTGCATTGTAATTGTCACATTGCTTGCCGCTTCTTTTCAGTGCTGGGATCTTTTCATTTTTTTTTTTACGAGGGAATCAACCAAATCATGTAGTTTCAAGGTCATGCCTTCTAGACAATGAACTGCAAGCTACGACCTCCACCTATTGAGCAACATACTTGACGTCATATAAAAGAGAATGGTTTATTCTAGACCGACACTCGCTTTCAAAGGGCACAATATGAAATGTAGTGGCATATTAGAGCATGCGGTCTCGGCTATTGAGAGCACAACGCTGTGGCTACAGCTAGACGGGTACTTTTATTTGGTTCCATTGTGAAGCAGAGCTGCGCAGCATGGCTGCTGTACAGTAATACTCAAGTCCAGTGTTGTGCCATCTAATTGTGCCATATCTGCATCTCTTAATCCATGAGCGTTCAGGAGTTTAGGGTCCTAGCTCTGAAACGTTTCTTTGTTGTGACCGCTTCCTAAGGTGAGGACTCCTTACCACGTGTTGTTCGTAGAGAAAGCAAGCATACTCAGAAGTCTCTTCTTCTTACCCACCCTCACTGAGGGAATGGATGCCACATGTCTGCATTCGACGTCATCTGTCATAAATTTTACGAGAATGTCTTTGTGTGAGGAAAGAATAGTTGTAGTTTATTACTCATTTCTTAAATTGAAATGCTCATGTAAAGACATGGCTGACTTGTTCCAGTTTCATGTACTCGGTGTTTAAAATCACACCGCAGATAAGCAGAAAACTTAATATCAATAGCATCAGATAACATGCCGCGCTGGCATTCATTCACATTGCCTATCTCTGTTACTGTTATCTTTTGACTACATTCATGACAGGCCTGCACATTGTTGCTTGCCAGCAGCAAGTGATGGTGCGGTTGCATAAGCAAGCTTGATATAGGGCATCTCTGTGGTCAAGCTCTCGCCCATGGTCAGCAGTGATGAAAGGATGCGTGAAGGTAGCTTTGAGGCTTTCTGACTGAGTTAAAGAAGGTCGCACTTTTTGTCCTAGAAAGTGTCAGAGATGTCTTGGGCCCAGCCAGCCACCGACTGTCGGCATATATATCATCCACAAGGGCCAGCTTATTAATTAGGGGATGCTGCAATGCGAGCAAGCAAACAAGACACAAGGATACGGAGGAAAGAACTAGAAACAGCGAGGCCGTATGCGGTGTCATTCAGTGAGCCAACTCCTGTGCTTATCAGAGCACTGCACTATAGATTCTGCGCCATCAGGTGGTGCATGTGGTTTGCACTTAAGAAGGGGCATTCTCCTTGTGTGCGCAGGTTATCCGTGCCCTGCAGCACGAGGGCCGCACCAGCTGCCAGTGGCAGCTACTGGTGGAGGAGGCCCTTCATCTGGAGGATGTGGCACGCAACGAGGAGAGCCGCGAGCGACGCTTCCGCCGCACCAGCTCCGGCGCACCCACCCTGCTTGGGTCCTGGTGCGGTCCCACCGTGGGTGAGTGCGCTGCCGAGTACTGTGCTGTGTGAAGTGGCAGGCCGGTGGGTGTGGCATGCTGAGTGTGGGCCTGCAAGTTTCACGCATTCCCCCCCTTGTCAGCATGTAGTTTTACGATGCCATCATGTCTTCTGTGTGCGTTCTTCTGTTCCTCCAAAGTGGTGCAGTGTTTTTCGAAATTACAAATTACAAATGCAAATGTGCGAAACTATTCGAAATTTAGAATACGAGTCAATATGTTTGTGATTCTTATTTGAAAAATTCATATTTATCACCTTTAAAAAAGCCCCACCATGGTGGTGCAGTGGTTAGGGTGCTAGACTGCTATGCCCATGGACACAGAGATCGAATCCCAGCTGTGCGGCTGTTTTTCTATGCAGGCAAAAAGCAAGGCACCCGTGTGCTGTGCGATGTCAGTGCATGTTAAAGAACCCCAGGTGTTTCAACTTTCCGGAGCCCTCCACTACACCATTGCCCGAATTGCTTTTGGACGTTAAACCTCATAAACCGCACCAAATCATCTTCTCACTAAATTTTCTTTTAAGATCTCGTCGACCATCCACTGATGCACAGTCATGCCAGGCATTTACACACACCAGGCAGTGATTTTTTTCCTAGCCTGTCGTTAATTCATTTCGCACCATTGTGCAACAATAATTCACTCGCGTGTGGTTGCCACCATCAACGAACAAATGTGAGTTTGTCGTGGAATTTTGAAACGAGCATTACTTTACCAAAGCCGCACACAGAAGCAGTCCTGTGTATCTCCGCCACATGAAATAAACCGTGTTAGCACCCTGTATGTCGTGAAAGTCTCTACAACCTCCTTCGGTGTGGGTCTGTCTGTGCAGAGTGGTACTGGTTGTGCCGCGTGCGAGCTCTGTGCCTGCGCGTGCTGTCGGTGCTGTTGGGTTTGTGGAGTGCGGCAGTTGTCTGGAGCGAGATGACCTTCTTCATCCGGTCGCCCATGGTGTCCCTGTTCGGGGTGTTCCACCGGGCGGCTGAGCAGCGTCACGACTACCTGGCCATCGAGGTGGTCAGCGTGGTGACCCTGGGCTACCTGTGCGTTTGCGCCTACTACACGGTGTTTCGGGTGCGGGTGCTCAACTACTACTACCTGGCGCCGCACCACCTGACGGATGCGTACAGCCTCGTCTTTGCGGGCATGCTTCTGTGCCGTCTGACTCCTCCCCTGTGCCTCAACTTCCTAGGCCTGCTGCATCTAGACACGCACGTCTCCTCCGAGTCGCACCGGGTCGAGACAGCATACACAGAGGTGAGAGTGCTTCTTCACTAGGTGGCGTGAGCAGATTAAATAGGAAGTGCTGGGGTTATGGTTTATTTGTCATGGAGCAGTGCGGGAATGCTGGGAAAAGTGGTTAGGGCACTTGACTGCTGCGCCCAAGGATGCATACTCGAATCCCGGCCACGGCGGTCTCTTTTCGATGAAGCGAAATGCACCAGTGTGCTGTGCAATGTCAGGGCACATTAAAGAACCCTAGTTAGTTGAAACGATGTCTCTTATAGCCTGAGTTGCTTTGGGACACTGAAACCCGTAAACCAAATCATCTTTTCGATGAAGGTGAAAAGCAAAGTGCCGTGTGCTGTGTAATATCAGTGCACGTTAAAGAACCCCAGGTGGGCAAAATTTACGGAGCCCTCCACTGCGGCGTCTCTCATGGTCCGAGTCACTTTGGGACGTTAAACCTCACAAACCAAACCAAACCAAACCAAACCAAACCAAACCAAACCAAACCAAACCAAACCAAATCAAACCAAACCAAACAGAATGCTGGGAAATGGACATGCTATGCTTTGCTTGGCTAATGTTATACAGTCGAACCCGGATATATCGAACCCGGATATTTCGTATTTTGGTTATATCGAACTCACGGAATATTCCCTTGAAAATCCCATGTAAAAGTATAGGAAAGCTGCATCATCTATCGAACTCAATGTCACCGGCCGTTTGATATATCGAACTTCGTACCACGCATTGGACGGTGCGCCTTTCCCAAAGACGATCGCATAACCTCAGCCGTTTGCTGCGTGACGTTTTCAAGCCACGCGCGGAAGGAATAAGAGGGCAGAGTTCGGCGAGGGCTGGTCTAGGGCAGCGCCGCGCCCTTCCCCTCAAAGGGGCGCGCATCTGCGATGATCGCTGCCGTGCTAGCACATTACGTTTGCAGGTCATGTGTGTGAAGAAACGAGAGGGCACCAATGCAGCCATGGTGTTGGGGAGAGGGGAAAAATGTGATAGAACGATGCGAAAGGGTGTGCCCACTCTTCTGCTGAGTTTTATATCTCCCCTTATTCTCTCTTTCCCGGTCTTCGTCTGCAGCAGCACGCACTACGCACGTGCGGACAAGACAGCTCAGCCCGTGGCAGATGCTTCTCCAGTGTGTGTTGTGAACGCTCTGCACGCGGTGGCTGATGTACGATGAGCGTCTCGTGTCAACCTGCTGAACGCGCATAAGCTACGGTGGCCACGGAAGCTAAAAAGCAGCAGACCCTTTTTTGTTTCTTTTTTCTTTTGCAAGAGTCATTTATTCTTGCCATCGTGTTGAACGCATGCTATGGCAGCTGCGGAGGTTAAGAAGCAGCAATTTTGTTTCTTTTGTGAGAGTTGTTCAAGGGCCGAACCTATGGCGCAGCATAAGCTATGGCGGCTGCGGACGTTAACAAGCGGCAGATTTTTTTTGTTTTGCGAGAGTCGTTCACTCTTGCATCTATGAATCAATGAAAGCATGTGGTCGGCTGCGATCATGACACTGGCTTTTAGCATCGTTCTCTTCAAACAGCATTTGCAGCTATCACGCTTGCCGGTGATTTTGTACCAGTGGACTACGCCCGCCCCACCCAAGCGCGGCGCGATAAATCGAACCAAGTTTGCTCCCTGCTATCGCAGGATATATGAAAAGTATAGTAAAAAAAATAAACACGCCGTGACGTTACTGCTGCGCGGAATCTTGACGCGCTGCCAATAAATGAGCTGTGGATGCGACGGTCGATACAGAGGGATGCACCACCGAATGCTTTTTTTTTTTTCTTTTTTCAAATTCTCGGGAGCAAAAATGGGGAGTGGGTTCATTATGCGAGTGGGTTGACTACGTGACAAATACCGTATTATTTTTCACGATCACAAGTGGCGTCTCAAGCCGATATTTGTATATCGAATTATACATATATATCGAACTATTTCACAATCCCCTTCGAGTTCGATATATCTGGGTTCGACTGTACTCCCAGACATGTTTTTGTGGCTATGCAGCCAAAGTTACAGAGCTAAAACGCATCTGCTCATTGTGCAGCAGAATATAGTCCCTTGATAAATTGCGCAGATCGTGCTCTGCAATATTATACCATTGCAGAAATGCTTATGCTGTTATTAGATCAAGATTGTACTGCAATATAGGCCAGTACAACATTAGTTTAGAGCATTTTAAAATCAGTACACGACACCGGGGATGGATGGATGGAATATAGGAGCGTCCCCTTTGAAATGGGGTGGTAGCAGTAGCTATCATGCTCACTTTTCTCCCTATATCTTAATTATTGATTTAGATTGGTTAACTAAACCATCATTCTATTTATTAAATTTTTGTTTCTACATTACTAACATTATGTCACTTCTCTGCTTTTAAGCCACCAATCTTCCAGTCGTTTTTTTCTAGTTTCCACTGCCGGTTTATTCACCTAGCCACTGGTATCTCTAAACCCCATAGCTTCAGGAACAGTGACTGCGCCTGCATCAACTTCCGGATGGATAACATTACATTCGAGTATAATATGGTCAATTGTTTCACCTTATACAGCACATGCGTCATCTTTATTGTTAAATTTCTTTTTGTACCGTGCAAACGGGATGGCAGCGCCATCTGCCGGAAATATCCTGAAGCCAGATATGCCAGAACTGCATGGTGTATTAACACCATGACGAAAGCTCCGCACTCGTAGCTTTGGCTTCATAGCCAGAAAAACTTGTCCGTGAGTACAGGCAGAAAACCGGTTTAGACATAACAAGCCGACTCTTAAGGCAAAATTAAAAGAAGGGGTTGATGGCTTCTACATAATTTAGTGCCAAATATTCAGTTGCATTAAAAATAAGTGAAAAAAAAAAGTGTTATCTTCATATTGCACATCAACACAGCATGATTAAGCTGCTGTGGCAGAATCTGTGTTTTCAGCCCAACACAGTAGCTGAAGCACTCTTTAAGAAATGTGCATAGATTTATTGGCCGTCTTTCATTTAGGTTACACTGTTTAGGTGTGTGTAGGCAGGCTGTTTTTGCCTAATGAAAAGGTGCAGTGCTCTCCTCTGTATGTGTGCCATTGCATAGGTTTGAATCCAAGCAGGAAGTCTTGTAATGAGGAGAATCTGATGTACTGTGCACACAGATTTGATTGCATGCGTCACTGCCATAGCATGCTGCATCCTTACATGAGGACCCCGCCGCAGTGGCGCAGTGGTTGGGGCGCTCGGCTGCTGTTATCAAGAATGCAGGATCGAATCCCTGCCACGGCGGTCACCTTTCTAGGGAGTTGAAAAGCACGGCGCCAGTGTGCTGTGCAATGTCATTGCGCATTAAAGAATCCCAGGAAGACGAAACATGCAGAGCCCTCCGCTACGGCATCTGTCATAGTCCGAGTTGCTTTGGGACGTTAAACTCCACAGATCAAACATTATGTGATTTGGCATGGAGGGTGAATCTTGTGACTTGGGTGCAGATCATGGGCCACCTGGATCTGATCCCGATCGTGGCACGGGGCTTCAACCTCTACTTCCCGACGCTCATCTGCGTCCTCTGCCTGGCCACCTGGTGGCACCTAGGGAGCCGGCTGCTCCACTGCCTTGGCTTCGAGCAGTTCCTCACCGACGACGAGCTCACTGGTGATCTTGTCAACGAGGGACGTGACCTCATCAAGAGGGGTGCGTCACATTATTATTCTCCTTTTTCTCTCCTTTTCCTGTTAACACGTGACATTAAGTGCTCCCTCCGGTTTACAGAGCGGGGTCGACGCCAGAGGGCGGCTGACCAGAGGCGGCGGCCGGCAGCCTCGCACCAGCCGCCCATCACCGAAGAACCTGACGGCCTTGGTGAGCGCCACCTGACAGCCGCTCGCTCCATTTTTGCGCTTTTTATTCCCCGCTGACACCCACCGCCAGCTTTAGTGAGTGGCCAGGGTGTGAGCCTGGTACCCACCTGATTTAGATCGCCCCAGGAGCACTTTGATCGGCTGGAGCAGTTGTGACACGTAGAGGCAGGAGGCCAATCATTGGAGAGCGATGCATGCATTGTACACTGGCGTGATGGTTTTTCATTTGTGTGGTATTTGTATTTGCCTCACAGAACCAAAATGAGCGTTGCTTAAGAGTGGATTTGGGGAGTAATGTTACGAGAGGAGTAAAAATAAAAATACTAAAGCGCGAGGCAATGAAAATGCAGGGTGAACTTGAAGGCAGAGTTATGTCACTGCTGTTTACACGGGGTACAAACAGATGCGTGTAGTAAGGTAAGGGCAGCAATATTTCAATATGCAAAACTAAAGAAAAGGCATCTCTTGATGAGGCACATTCAGTTCGTGGCTGTCTCCTGTGTTATGTCTTCAGTCTCAGAGGTGCCTGTTCATTGGAACCGCAACATTGATGTAGTTGCATGGGAGCTCTGGTCAGAAGCATTGGCCTCCAAGTTCTTTTCATTTGCTTTATGTGGGGTATGTCACTTGGTTTTTTAGTAGGCTGTTCTTTTAACTTGAAATTTAGTTTTAGTTTGTACAAGTGTCGCAGGTCCCAGGCTTTCAGGAACAGCATGGAGAAACGAGTAGAGACAGTTTTAACTGCGCAGGTAGACAGCAGCTGCGTCTGTAGCTTCAATCAATCAGTGCACACTTTTGGGGATGAAGGGACCACGGGTGTCCAAGTCAGAACACGGGCCCCGAGTTTGCACAGCAGTTTGCACTGAGGTGCCATCTGTGTATGAAATAATAGGGTCATGGCATCCTATTGTTGATGGAGATCATTTTTGCTTATACATTTGGTTGTGAAAGTGTGCAGCTTAATATTTGGCTGGACTGTCATTTGGTAGGAAGAGTTCATGACAAGACATAGAAATAAGAAAAAGGGTTGCCTTGCTTTCCTCATGGGGTACCCCTTTTTGCGATGATGAGGTAAGCATTTGGTGTGACCTGTTGAGTCACATTTGATGCGTGTGCTTTGTGGCATCTGCCCTATGCAAAGCAGTCCTTATAGCTTTTTTAGATAGTCTTCCTTGTGATACTAGTTACGTTGTTGAAATACCAAAAATAATGTGACTGATATTTGGGCGTGCACTGTGGACAGAATGTAGACTACTATAGGTAGCTTCTGGGCCTGTTTTTTATTAGGTGGCCTGTGACAACACACGTGTCCTTGAATACGTGTGCCTTTGGGTTACTGTTAGTGTTTATGCTTATGTGTTGTCGGCAGATGTTGCTAGTGCAGTTTGCTTCTGGTGTCGTGTTGACCTACACTCATGACCTCTATGCTCACTCTGCGGGTAATTTGTGAGACATCTCATCTACATTTGTCAAAAGAGTGACTCAGTCGCATTTTCACCCTGAGAGCCAGTTGGGCCGTGTTTGTGCAGCAACCTTTTCTGAATTGTGCCAGAGCCGTGACTCGTGGCGATCTGTAGTCGGACCAGTAGCCAAGCACAGTTCTTCGCCACTTGGAAGTGTGGCATTGGCCAAAACGCATTCTCAGGAAAGCAGACCACTCAAAGTGGCTGAAATATTGTGTTTGAATTATAATGCGTGACAGCTGCTATCCACAGCTGGCAGCAACGTGACTGTTCAAAAGGAGTGCACCAACACTGCATCTTTACCCAGAAACATGACCTGCGACATGACCGTTCTGAGGGACACGCACATGCAAGAAATGCTTTGCCTTGCCCAGCATTTCTCGATTCTAAAGGCTTGTGTGTTGAAACCACTGCGGCATTTTTCAGTCCTCCAAGATACATTCTCAGGCCACTTTGACCCACTGTTTCTCTCAAGTTTTCACTTCTTGTCATGGCATTCGCCCAAGCAACACACACCGCCGCCCAATATTGGTAGTGTATTGGCAATTGCTTGCCCAACATAGGACCAGTGCATCACCAAAAGAGTACTGATATTGGACCGATGGTTTGTTCTGCCTGGGATATAGGTCAGAGGCACAGTGTAGCTACTCAGCATTTCCAATCATGAATGTGGTTGTACATCACACACATGCACACATGTACACACACACTGTTCTATGATCGACACTAATATTGGCATCGTTGCTCAGGTGGCACAAATAATCGGCCCAGTATTGGTAGGGTGTTGATAATGCACTGGTCCTATGTTGGACTGGACATTGCCAACACATTGCCAATATTGGGCCAATGAATTGAAGCATCTGGGATTTTACAACATCTTTTTTTCATTGAGGCCGCTCTATGTACTGCTTGCTCTATGTACTCTTTTGGGGTCACAAAGAGCAGAGCTTGGCGGCTGTGATGTTTCAGAATTTTTTCCAGATGTTTTTAAAAAAGACTGTGAAAAGGCTCACTGCACCACAATGAAAATCTGTTATGGAGGATGTAACATACACAGAGCTGGATGTGCCTGTGATACCTCTGCATCATTTGCCTTGTCTCGTTGCATCAGTTTTCATGCTTCGAGGCATTTCAAACTTGTACCGATGAGGTAAGCTTGCCATAGATGCTGGATTTTGGAGATTAGTTCTTGGTGCTCCTCGATCTCGTCCAGATGAAAACGTGTCCTTATCCGAATCTGATGAGTTGCCATTTGCGAACATTGAACCTTGCAGACTGGCAAGGGCTTCGGAGGGAGCATTGTCAGCTTGACTGAGCCATGAGGGATGGCTCTGGAATTCTGTCATACCACTAGGCATTTTCTGCGGGGACCTATATTTGTTTTCTTCTTGAGCGATTCTGCCGTTTGTGACTTTTATAGCTTACACTGGTGCAAAGTTTAAATGTAAAGAATTGGTGCCTTTGTCTAGTCTGCTGAGCTTTTTTAAGGGGGAGGGGGCTGTCCCCCAAAAAACCGAGACAGCTGCAAATAAGAGAGACCAGTGACAATGAAAGATGTCTGACGGTTTTGTGAAGTGCAGTATGGCCTCCAGCGTGCAGAAGCATAACTGCAGCTTGGTTCTTGAGACTGCCAGTAGGGGACAAAGGAAATAAGAGTTTTCTCGAGTGTTACCTGACTGCTTCACTCCTGTTATTCCAGTTTTATGCCTGTGAACCGAAGTGCATGCCCCTTGATGCTTTTGAGTTCTGCTTGCCCATTCTTGCTTGGCTCAGCTGACCTCCTTTAGTTGTTTAATGTATCGCACATTTAAGACTCTTGCATGTGGAAAGTGCACAGAGCATGACCCACATTAACAGTGTGATTCCTTTCATCTTCACTTTCCTGCTGTGAGCTACGCATATGTGGTGCTAGAGCTGTGGCATGCACTTGCGATCATCTCTGGGTGCACATTCTTCCTTGTAAGATGCACCTTGTCATGCTCATTGCATTCTAGTCATATTATCTTTTGCTGTTTATTCAAAGCAACCTGGACTTTGTACTCGGTGACTCTTGCAATGCAGTGTTCTGTGAGAAGCGACCACCGTTTTGAACGGCTGCTATTTTATAAATAAATAAAAAAAAATTAGGCACACACCCTGTGTTTGGCAGCTCACTTCTTTATTCGTTTTTCTTTTTCACATTTTCTGAGGTTGCAGTAAAAGCACACTTTTAAGTCAGATTTTCTACCTCGGGAACAGGGCATGTTTTGAGTTAGTTGTATTGAATTAGTTTGTGCAAGCAGGGATGTCTAAATTTAGGTGTTGTTTTTCTTTGTAACAAAGCACATAAAATTGCTCTGGAGGACTTGGAAACAGCCAAACGTTTTTTAAACAAATTGTGCTCATGAAAAAAATGAGGCTTCAAAAGAATCTGCTAATTATCAAATGTACCTGCATAATGTTGCTTGCACAGCTTGGTGTATGCAGTGGTCGTGGAAATGATTATTCCGACTTGTTCCTATTGGATCCAAAATTAACACCTTGCAATTTATTAGAGTTTGTTATGCAAGATGCTGTAATGCACGTGGCATGTTAATAATACCTACAGAAGCATGTTCACCGACACTTGTAGCTGATGGCCATGTGGTGTCTGTCATCACTGCCATCTCCAGCCACATAATTTCTAGCGGAGCATGGTGGGATTCAAGCTGCTGCATGTTCTGTTCAGCCTACTCGGATTCTGCTTTGAGCACAAAACTTAAATTGTTTAAAGCTGAAAACACTTGGCTTAATGGGTGTCAATGAAAAATCTGGCATAGGTGTGTAGACTTGACATTTCAAGGTTACAGTTAGTTCTTCCGTTATCTCGTGGCACATAATCGCATAATAGTGTACATTATGCAGCTGCCGTAGCTAGCTTTGCGCACACGCACCATCATATGCAGTGTGTGGCATGGACATGTCCGATCAGCTTCAGCCATGCATTGTTCTATATAATAAAAAAAATATATATTTGTATATATTTCTAACCTCCTATTCTAGAAAAATGAATTGGATGGCTCAAAAGTCTTAAGAATTTACACATCCGTGCAGTGCTTTGCTTATGAAATTTTGAGTCTTGCTTAAAAAAAAAAAACGCAGTTAGGCCTACTCTATCTTCTGAAGCTGTTTTCGTGACAAAAAAATCAGCTACAATGTTTTTCAAGAAAACATTTAACCGAGTAGGACATGAGAAGAGTTTGAGCACGAGATTGCAGTTCCTATACTTAGACTTAATGGTGTTCTTTATCTGAGCGTGAAGTGGCCCTGCCCTAGTATTCTGTCTAGGAGGGATTTAAAATTACGCCGGTATCACTGATTCACAAAGACATCAGTTGAACCAAAACAGTGTGCTTTTAAAACATTTTGGCCTTACTTTGAGCTCACAGGAAGGACATTTATGACCACGACTGCCATACCTCCTTGTTCACTGCGTTGTAATGCCAACATTTAAAAACTGCATGGCATCTTGAGTCTAGGACGATTGCCAGTGGCTGGAAAGTGGTAGAGTTTCATGTGTTTTGCAAAAGCTGCTCGCAGAGGCAAAAACAGGAGGCCTCCACAGGATAACCCGTTATGTTAGCAGCACAATCTTGTGGAACCTCACTTTATACGGCTAGTTGCCCAGCATAAATGAAGACCACGGAAGAATGTGGTCAGTATTGCTGCCCAGCATTGATGTGGGCTGAAAATGGCTTTTCAGCATTGCTTCCCCATGACTTCTAATTCACGTTTATTTTCTTTTGGTGAGATACATTATTTTTGTTCACTCAGTCCCAAACTTCTTATGGGACACTTACTACCAGTAATTATTCCCTCGATGTTAGGTATTCCTGGTGGAATTTGAGCTAGATATTGTGTTCGGCTATGCGGCAAGTGTCATAAAATCAAATATACTGATGTACAAATACTTGCTATATGCTTGAACCTTCTTTGTGCCTCCCGTACATTTGTCTAGTCTTGCAATAGCATTGACTCTGCTGCTTGCTTCAAGCTGCATGCACTGCATGCCTAACATTTGTCTGTAATCAGATAAATCTTTCCAGCATGCACTCTTGCCTTCGCTTTATGTACTAACATGTCCGTTAAAGTGGTTGGATGAGAGGTAGACAGCGGTGTTGAAAACTTCCCTGGGTGGAGATCAATGCAGAGATGAGTTATGTTCCTACAATCTAGGTTATTCTCATGCATGCTATCCCGTCCTGATTCATACATGCACCCTTTATTGCTCTTGAACTGGTTAACATGTTGCAGTTAACAAGGTGGACACTGTGGCTGGGATTTTCCAAAATCTACGCTTTTCCTGCACAGTGCAAGTACACAGTGAAATGTCTCACAATATCAACACCTCGAGTGTGATCTGGCTGGAGAGCAAAAGTTGTTTATCTTTACTTTTAAAGTTTCTAAGCTTTGCAATGACGGATGGTATTTGTTTGTGGGCCGGTTTCTTAAACAGTGAATACTAAAATGGGTTAGCAGGAAATGACTCAAAGGCAGCCTGTTTTGCGTTTATTGGTTTGCTTTCTGTTCGTAGACTTGTTTTGTATCTTGGCTTTACACGTTTCGGTTGTCATACCTGGATCTGTCTGCAAATCTATTTAGCCTTAACTGTAAGCAGCTTTTCAGATCTTAATTGTTGTTCCAACAACTTGGTCGTCGTTAATCTTATGGGCAAGAGGAAAGAATTTGTGAATTCTTTTAAAACCTGTCCCCTTATGAGTATTACTGATTATTTGATGCTTTTTAGTGCAGCTTTTATGGACTTCATGAATTGAATTGAATTAATAATTGAATGAGCTTGACATCCTTCACTGAATGATTTACATGTCATTAAGAAGCCGGGTAGAGCACTCATCTGTTCAGCAGCGTTATTCGACAAGTTACTTTGATGGAACTGGAAAGGGAAATGCTTATGAGGAACTTCGTTTCATTCCATTTCAATTTCACTTTCTATTTTACTAGAATGTGACAAAAGGAACATTTAAAGCAGTTGCTTGAGATTTTGAACACTACTCTGGGACATGGGAATATGACTTGACACCTCTCCTCATACCGTAAAGGAAACTTACATTGTGAAAATGGTAGTGGATAAGAGTAAAGTTGGAAGCTGGGCTTCTGAGGCCACTGACACTGACTGTCAACTGGCCGGATTCTTGAATGTTTGCCGGCAAACAATGTAGCCACTGGTAGTACTGGATGAATGCTGGCACGTGGCACCAAAGTGGTGCAATCGGCTTACATACTTGACATGCAGGCAGAGAATGGTGAGTGCTTGTTTTTCCCGCATTATTTGCTACAGATTTTTTTCGTCTGACAAAATTCTGTCTGGCTTTTAGCGAAAACAAAGGGTCACCAGCTAATCTAGGGACCTGTCGATTTAACAGCCCCAAACCAAGATTTGCCTTATTTTGTTCCTCAGACTGGTCTTCACAGACTGGTTCCGCAAGGCTGGTTCCGCAGGTTCTGCAGACTGGTCTCAAAGTCTTTGCGAGTGAACATGCATGCACATGTTAGAAGACAGGGCAGTACTCAAATGAGAAGCAGCTGCTGCAGGCAGGCATGAAAAGCCCGCGTCTATGGACTTTCTTGATGGCTCATGCTGCATGCCAGCAGCATGGCTGCAAGATGGTGTCGGGGGGGGGGGGGGGGGGGGGTAAAAGGAGGTGTGAATCAAGATTATAACCTCAAGAAGCTTCTGAGCAAGCAACCTAATGTCTCAGGAATGGCTAGCATATGCAGCCTGTTGTTCCTGGGGCGGACGGCATTTTGTAAAGGTGGGTTCTGAATTGGAACTTGTTTTGTGCGTTCGTCTTTGTCCTGTGTATTTTGTTCCTTGTTAATACACCCACTAGGTGGAGGAATTTACTTGGTGAATGAAAATTTTTATAACTCAGCGTCAGTTACCTGTGCATAGTTGGAACATTTTTTACAGTAAATTACTTCCGCCACCGCTGTGTATTCGCTCCGCAAGATATATTTTTTTTTCCTTTCGAGCTCCCTATATTCAACATCTTTCAAAAGTGTTCGCTGAAACCCCTGTTGTAGGGGTCACTACGTGGGGTGCATCTACGGTGGGTAATTAATAATGAACTTCGTCTCCCATTTAGTTTAGGTTTCAACAGCTGGACAGTGGTTGTGATGGTGTATGAGGCCGAATAAGGCATATCCAAAATCTTCAAAATATTGGTGCCTTGGAGTTTTAATGAGGTTGCATTCTTAAGCTTGCATGCTCCAGAAGTCAATTATCTAACAAAGAGCGAAGAAAGGGCTAGTCCACTTCTTGTACGCTTGATGTAATTTCATAGTTGTGAAGCTATACAACAGTTGTTCTGTTGCCGAATCCAAAACTATGTATTACGAAAAGAAATTGAAATAATTATTTACTCAGCTGAGACAAATTTCATGTTTACCAATGCCTTAGCCACCTTTCCACACACGAAAAAGTCTGTGCTTCCACCCCTTTAAAGGAGACATTCTCAGTCTTACCGATGTACAGCCACCCAATTCTTAACAGTATCATGTGAGCATCGACGGGCTGGCTAGTTGGCGCTTTCTTACAGTGTGATGCAGCACGAGCAAGGACAAGCACACCTTGCAGAGCATTTGTAGTCTGCCAGGTTGTTTTAATTAGCACGACACAGCCTCGGCCACATACTTCTCCTCATCCCCCCCCCTTGCCAATAGCACCTGTGCCATGGGAGAGAGAACAGCGTACATAAAGATGAGCAACTAATTCTTTTTCATGCATTCTGCTTGCCCCTTAACCACCCGCAGAAAGCATTGCGAATGTGTTGATGAAAGCGTGGCTGATGATGTATGTGAATTGCTGAATTGCTACCGCCTGCCTGAGTTTCTTTAATTAACGCAATTGAAAAAAATAGAGAACATGGTCACATAACACGTGGAGCACCGGAATTGAAAGGAGTTAAACCATTAGTTGTAATTATAAAGCTGCAGCGTGGCACATGTCATTAATTATTACATGTGAGAATGTAAACTAATTGTGCAGAAAAAAAAGTTGGGGTAACGGATGGGAGTTGAACATCTGGCTCTTAATTGCATCGGAAGTTCGACTTAGTTGAAAGGGAGCCTTATCAGCCTTTGCTGGACAAAAAACTAAAAATAAAAATCTGCTTTTGTCGGCGAAGTAATATTTAAAGAGGACTCAGGCCAGTATTCATGTTATTGCATCATGTGTGCCCTTAAGGCAGAGCTTATACAAATATAATTGTTTATTTACAGAAATCTGCCAAACAATAAAAATGTAAGTGAGATTTTCCAGCACACATCTTTCAGAACACTCAGCAGAGTGCAGCCTCATTATCATCATCAGCCTGACGATACCCACTGCAGGGCGAAGGCCTCTTCCATACTTTTCCAATCAACCCAATCCTGTGCTAGCTGCATCCACTTGACCCCTGCTATCTTCTTAATATCGTCCACCAACCTAACTTTCTGCCGGCCCCTGCTACACTTTCCTTCTCTTGGAATCCAATTTGCTACCCTTAGCGACCATTGCTTATCCATTCTTCGCACTACAGGTCATTTCTTCTTTATTTCCACTAGAATGTTAGTAACTCGAGTTATATCTCTGGCCCACTGTGCATGCTTCCTCTCTCTTAATGTTACCCCAACCATTTTTCGTTCCATAGCCCTCTGCATTGTTCTCAACTTGAGTAGAACCCTTTTCATTAGCCTCTATGCTTCAGCCCCATAGCTTAAAGGGCACCAAAGATCCTTCTGGGAAATGTCGTTATCAGTTTTATTTACAAGACGGCGGGGGAGGGGGGTTATTTTCTTAAAATTATTGTTTTTGCTTTTGTTTTGTTGTTTGGGTTTCTATGAATGGGCAAAATGAAGCCCAGGGAAATAAAATTACAGTGTAAGTGAGTTGGACAGATACGAAATATGTGTGCAAGCACGTAATGTTTTTCGCTTTTGGTTCGAGGTTAGGGTTACAGACAAAAATGGGCAAAATCGGTGACTATAATGCACTATAAAATCGCACCTTAACCGAATTCATAAAATTTGGTTGCATTTTTTTGTTAATGATGCGTAAGACTTTAGTCAGCTTTAGAATAAGGTGACCCAATTGTTAGCGGGATAGGGGAATAGCGGGGTGTAAGTGTGCATGGGCAGAATGCTGTACCGGAAGGCTTGCTCGGCTTTATGGTTTTTTTCAGTTTAACGTCCCAAAGTGAACCAGGCCATGAGGGATGCCGTAGTGGTGGGCTCTCGACCACCCACAAATTTCGATCACCTATGGTTCTTTTACGTGCACTGCCATCGAACAGCACATGCACTGAAAGGGCAGAGGGTGTGGCTATGGCCATATACAGCTTAGGTCTCCCTGAAGTGGTAGCAAAATGGTTAGGGCACTTGACTGCTGTGCCCAAGGATGCAGCATCAAATCTCAGCTGTTGTGGCTGCTTTTTGGTAAAGTTAAAAAGCCAGGTGCCGGTGCGCTGTATGATGTCAGTGCACGTTAAAGAACCAAAGGTGGTTTAAATTTTTGGAGCCCTCCACTATGGCATCTTTCATAGCCGTAGTCGCTTTGGGAGGTTAAACCCTATGGACCTAAACTTAAACAATTGAATTCTGCAGTAACCGCCACTCATAATTTGTCTGTGACAGAAAATGGTACACTATTAAATATTTTATAGTTATTTAAATAAAAAGCTAATGAATTTACCCGCCCATTCGCAATGGTGCAGTGTTTAGGACACTCTACTGCTGTGCCTTAGGATGCGGGATCGAATCCTGGTTGTGGTGCCCATTTTTCGATGGAGGCAAAAAGCAAGGTGCCCATGTCCTGTGCGACGTCAGTGAGTGCACGTTAAAGAACCCCAGGTGGTCGAAATTTCTGGAGCCCTCCACTATGCCGTCCGTCATAGCTTGAGTCGTTTGGGGACCAGCGATCATACTGAATTAAGAGCTCAAGAATTTAGATGTCTCTGCCATGTTTGGTGTAGTCAGGTATCTAGAATAAATTATGTTTATTCCTCAGTAGAGCAGTATACATGATATGTACCCCTGCTCATAGTTAGCAATTGCAGTTAAGTTGTATTCTATTATAGGTCTGGTTAGCTTCCTGCTATTCATTCAAGCCTTATTCTAAAGCTTACTATTATTGTACGTGGATCACTGCGTGGTCTTTGCCTATGAGTGCTGAATAACTTATAATAGACCGATCCCATCAAGTGACCTGCACATACACTGGATTTCTGGAAGTTGCACTGCTGCCATGTTAGTTTGTCGACTGCAACTGCATTACTGCAGTCTCTGCTTTGCACGAGGTCATTGCACATTTCTTAGACATACCTCCGAGAAAAATTCTTCATGTCATTATTTTACTCAATTACACTGGCTGTTACATTCAAGGCAAACATTCTAAGGGCCATTCCATTCTTTTAAGCAATAGCTTATACAGCTCGTTCAGTGGAAAAGCTGTCGACGTAGTTGGCACCGCATGTCGGAAATGATTGGGGGCTGTGTAAAAAAAATTGTACCATGGTAATTTGTGGTTCTAGTGATTTATGATTAGTTGATTTGTGATAGGCAATGATGAGTTAAAGAAGTAATTGATTAATTCATGAATTAAAGAATGAAGAAATGAAAAAAGGGGTTCAGAATGTCAAAATCCTCAGAATGAAAGCCAATGCTTGATGATGCTAATTCAGATAATTAAAAGGTGTGTAACTTATGAAATAATTGAAGTAATTAAGAAAGGAAAATCAGATAAAGAGGGTTCGAAACTGTCAAAATTCTTAGAATCAAAAGTAGATGCTTTATGATACTAATTAAGACACATTGGAGCATGGAATTCATAACTAAATGATTGAAATAATTCAATAAAATGAAAAATGCAGAGTGTCAAACTGCTCAGAATGGAAAGCTAATTTTTGGTGATGCTAGGTATCAGTGTATAATAATAAAAACAAAAAGAAGAAAACATAAATGAACAACTTTGTTCATAACCGTCATACCCTTAACTGTGACACTCAAGTACCCCAAGAATGATTCGTGAAAGTTTACCTGATCTTAGCTAGAGAGCCCGTGTAAGCTGTTGCAAATAGTCTCGTGACACATGTTGCGTCCATAAAAAAGCCAATGTCTCTGTGTACCATCACAATAAAAAAAATGTGAGAGGTGCATGGTCTATGCGCGGTGATGTTTGTATTTCATTTCAATGCGCTTGTACCTACATGGTAAGAAAAAGACACTAGAGTCGTTCATGATACAGTCATGGACTCTAGCCTCTTTCTTACCATGCAGGTGCTCCCACGATGGAAAGAAGTGCAAATGATGGAGCGTGTAGATGCTGCACTGTTCGCATTTCTTTTTTTTGCCTCAGTATGTTTGTTTGCAATGCAGGTACACGCTCACTTAAGGGCATGTTTGCTACATGCATTGTAAATTAATCAACATAAGCCATGTTGTACGGGGGGCTCTGGTGACACATCGTTCATACATGAAATATTGCAACTTGTAATAGATAACACGCAGGGTAAGAAATGGGTTGATAAAGCAAAATGCTTGGTTTGTACAACCACCAAGGGGTGGCGGCTAATATATTCCTAAAATATAGCACACTAAGGCAAATGTGCTTCAAAAGAATATTATTTGCAATTCAATTACTGACTTTATGTTCTGATACAACCAGCTGTAGCAGTACACATGCTTACCTTAGAAAAGGCTCTATACATTGTCAAAAGACATCTGTGTTCTGTCTGGTTTTCTCTTTTTTTTTTTTAAAGAAAGCAATACTACGCCAGGTTTCGGCCCTTTACGTAGTCCGTGGCCGCAGTCACGAACGACGAACAGCTGCAACGAAGCAGAAGAAGAAGATGAAGAAGAAGACGAAGAAGACGACAAAGAAGAGAAGAAGACGAAGAAGAAGAAGACGAAGAGCTAATGCTTTTGCTCCATATTCTGTTCAGCAGCGTTGAACTCTTCTACTTTTTTATTTTTAGAGTTTTTTATTCTTATACACAGATACTTAAATTCAGCAAACACTGCCTTTCCGTCTGAGCAGTGTGACACCTTTTAATGCTTTTTGCATTTTTTTCTGTTTTCAATTAAATAATTGTGCAATAATTCATCATTTGCACACTCAAAATGTTCTTATATTATCAAGCATTGGCCTTTCATTCCAAGTATTTTGACACCTTTGAACCTCTTTTTTCACTTATCCATTTTCTTCATTTATTTCAAATAATCTACTGCTGCTACATTTTCTTAATTACCATCATCAGACATTTATTTTTCATTATGAGCATTTGATACCATTGAACACTCCTTTTTTCAATCTTTTAATTCACCAATGAACACATTAACTGCAATGATTTCATTAACTCGATCACATATCACAATCAATCATCAATTACTAAAACTATAAATTGCCATGACACAATTTTTTTTCACAGTCCCCGATTATTTCGGACATGCCGTGATGATAACTACTGCTACTGCTACTAAGACTATGACCCCAATGACTTTTCGACTGAACGAGTATCATAAGCTATTGCTTAATACATGAAACCAGTCATTTGCCTCTTGTGCTGTTATGTTAGGGGAATTTTCCCAGTGCACTCTAGCATACAATCGAGGTAAAAATCATTGAAACATGGTGTGCAGGCATTATTGGTGTGTGGAGCAGCCGGATGACTGTGTACCAGTATGCACCGCGGCTGCAGTTGCATCGTGAAACTGGCCGATGGGATCAGTCTGGCGAATTTTGGATCTTTTCTAACATATTTATGTTTTGGTTTCAACAGCCAAGTAATTCCTGTTACGTCGAAGTGAAGTCTAGGCCACGAGATAGGAGGAAAAAACTTTGAGATAATCGTTGCTTCTTCACTTGTTTTGGTTCGTCCTCCTAGTGTTGGCTGGCTTAATGTCGCAGTGAATTAAGAAGACTAAGGAGTAATTATATAGCAGTTTTATGCGTAGCACTACCAGCCACAATCACGGATTTCGCCGATGTTTGTCCGAAGCCGCTCATTCTCTCTCTCTTCGTGAACTTGAAGTGGAGAAAGAGAAGGCGGCGATGCACACGTTGCGCGGCTCAGCATTGAAGAGGTGGAGCGGTCGCACCGCTGCAGCACAAGCCACTCTCTCTCTCT
Source organism: Amblyomma maculatum (assembly GCF_055883805.1). NCBI lineage: Eukaryota > Metazoa > Arthropoda > Arachnida > Ixodida > Ixodidae > Amblyomma > Amblyomma maculatum. The sequence goes on along the minus strand of NC_139352.1, from coordinate 32,610,502 downwards.
GTCTATCCGTCTCTCCTTGAAGTTGAATAGGAGAAGGGGAATTGTGGTGACGCCCGCATCACTTCACTGAACACTGAGGGCGCGGAACGGCCGCATAGGTGCACCCAGTGAGTAAGAAAGTGAGAGAGGAGCGTGTCAGTTGCGGACGTGGCGGCCGCCATTGGGCAGTGTTGCGTAAGCGTGTGTCACTCCGGAGTGTGCAGTCGTGTGTTGCTCGCGCGTCCTCAACTTTGACATTTCTCCCCTCGCATCAGTCACTCGTCTTCATAGACTGCAGACGTGCAAGCGCGGTGCTCCGAGCCGCTCGCCGCGTCGTGAAGCAGTTTGTGCTTATTTCCGCACCTAAGCAGTGCTACGCACCTACTTCGCATTTGATTAATTATGCAAATTGGCCGTAATTTTTTATCCCTCATGTGACGTAGATGTAGCTATGACATCATAATCAATGATCAGCTTTGAAACCGAAACCGTAACAGACGAGAAAAAAAATATAATTGTAAATTATTTAGCCATCATAAGTAAATAGAGCATGATGATATATGTACAGCAGCGTCTTACGCATGATTGCAAAGAATAAAACACTCAATCAAAAATTTTAAGAAGGCAATACTGTAGTGGCCTGTTTGCATCCATTTTGCATAGATGCAAGTTGATGAAAACATCATTTAGTGCGCAGCATGAGAGAGTGGTGGAAAAACACATAGGGCGATTGGCTGGGCGAGGTTATATGTTCGTTTTCCTTGAAAAATTCCTGGGTTCAAAGCCGCTTTGCTCTGACATTTGTTTTTCTCCCGAACCTCGCAGAGGCTGTTGCTATGCTAGGTAAAAGGTTTTGCAAGCCACAATAATAATGGTTGGGTAGAACCATGTTCAGTAATGGTTTCACACTAAAGAATACATATGCTGCACTTACTGTTTACTTTTGCAGCAGTCACAACCTCATTACTCTGCACTGGCCAATCAAAATGTCGTGTTGTATCCAACGTAACGTTTAATACTATTTTGGGCACGTAAATGATATTTTGGTAAAACCACCATCTATTTGTTGTTTAGAGAGCATATCACTTAAACAAGCCCAAAGCAAGCAGACTGTTTAAGATTAGCTGCCACGCGATTACTTGCAAGGCACTTCACGGGTAAGTTGACTGCTCAGTCTACCAGTGATGAGTTCAAAAAAGTTAAATGCATGCGCAAGGATGCCTTTTCAGAACCCTTGCACTGTGAAAAGCAGACTGTCTAGTGTAGTGCTGGGCTGCACAAAATTACCTAGAGTAAAAATGGCCCCACCATCTATGCAAATTTCTCAAGGTCAACTTAGTAGGAGCTGCAAACTTGGGTAGCTCTTTTTAGATGCGAGGGAAGGGAGGAAAGTGGAATTGAAAGAAAGAGGTGCCATAATGGAGGGCTCCTGAGTAATTTTGACCACCTGGGGGTGTTAAGGGGCAATGACATCACACAGCGCATGGATGCCTCTCAACTTACCTCATTACACCTCCAATGAACGTCTTCTTTATGTGGGCATCTATAACCTCCTGGGGGAGCTCACAGAAGCCCACCGCTTAGCTTAGTTGGAGCTACTTTTCTCCACCCACACTGGCCGCAGCAACCTTGTTTGAATCCATCTCATCTCCCAGTCACTATCCTATGCAACATACCCTCTTCCCCCAGCAGTACACCGCATCTTAAACTGCATCCCCTACCTAGGAATACACACCCAGACACCACGCCACTTGCCACAAGGCACACACATAAACTCTTCAATAACACTACGGCTTCCAGCCAGAGACCGGTTACGTGGACGCTGCCTCATACCCCACCCACACAGTGCTGTCTCCAATTTCCTGAATCCAGCTGGTCATAGCTGGCATTGTCGCCACTTCCTTGGGAGGTGGAGCAAGGGGCAGTTGCCTTTGCCATATCTACTACCCATGCTACTACCATCCTTAGCGACTCAAAATCTGCCATCCGGAACTTCACCTGCATTCAAATCTCTGGTTCTGCTTTCCAATTTCTCGCCTTCCTCCACCCAACTGACCACCCCATTCAATTGAGTCCTTGCTCACACGAGTCACTCGGGAAACAAAGCAGCCCCCTCTTTTGCTTGAGGATATGTCAGCTGAGCAGGGACTGCCACCACCTGGTGATCGGATAATTGCAAGCGCATGATCTCATATCACGAAATCTCTCTCCAGTATCGCAATCAGCAAACCACCTACCCCACTTTTCACAAATCTCTGACTAAACTATAACAGGTGGCATGGCACCAGCTTCGGTCCCATGCATTCTCATCCCTTGCTTTTTAGCTTTGGTTCATACAGGAATGTTTTCAGCACAGTACACCCTTTGTGGGGTGCCTAAAGCTGATTTCAGCCATAGGTTTCAAGCTCAAAATTCCACCCTCCATCCACTTGGCGACGCTCACCTTGAACAATGAGATGCTGCTGTGTCCAGCTCTGACCCAGCTGTTCTAAAGCGGCTCGCGGACTAGGCTTTGGGAGCTTCTGGGAAGCACCAGCTTCCGGCCATAACATGTAGCCAAGAGCCGACCCGTCATTAGGATGTACCCATCTCAAGGCTCCCAATACTGCATAAAGTTTTTTACCTTGACTACCTTCATTTCTTCTGATCGAACCCAGGTACTCTGATTCAGCCATAGAGTGTCTTAAATACTGAGTCGCTGTGGTGGGGCAACAACTCACTTTAAAATTTTACATTGAATATCTTCTTGATGGACACCTCAAACAAACTGCTAATGTGAAGCCGAGTGTAAGTGAACTTTCATTAAATTAAACAGGCTCAAAATCTTTGTGGAGAGTTCAAACGCTTCATCAGGGTGCAGACATGCCGAAGCAGGAATGAGGGCCCCTCTAGCGCAGTACGCCTTTCCACTATTTCATTCCATGCTTCCATTTACTCTCAACGGTGGTAATGACTGGGATAGTTAATTTTTCTTTCTTTTTCGCATTGGTGACATTGGTTGGACCAACCATGCCATGGCTTGTTGTGCTCCCCATATAACGTCTTGAGCCGTAAAAGCAAAAGAAACACGTGGAGATGACTTGCCACAGTGCTGAGCTGCAGATATGGAGCACCTGGGTACAAAACCGACCCTGGTGGACCCGAATACATCTGTGTAGTGTGCGATGTCAATGCACGCTAAAGATCACCAGGGTGTCGAAATCATTCCGGAGATCTCCACTATGGTACCTCTTTCTCTCCTTTCAATGCCATCTTCTCTCTTCCCTTGTGGCAAAGTTTAGGTGTAGACAGAGAAATATGACAGATACTCCACCTTTCCTTTCCCATAAACAGATGTACCGTTTCTTGCGGGATGGTGTTTCTTAATGCCGAGTGCCTTGACAAGAGATGAGTCATCTTGGTCCACAGAATTCTGGCTAGCAGCACGGATATGTAGTCTTTCCGGGCGAATATTTTAAGTGACTCTATTACCCTCATTGCTGTAAAAATAACAGGCGTAATGAGATTCATGGGGCATATAGCGTGAGCATTAGTTTTCTACAGATGGTATCTTTTATTGCCTGTGTACGAAAATGACATATCAGTGCTCATTTCTGAATGGTTTATACCTTTGAGGCACAATTGTAGCATCGCTGCGCCAGCACAGCCACAGCGCCCTGCGCCTCTTGTCACAACCACTCAACATCGACGTTTAGGCCCCTTTTAACAAGCCGTATGTATATACCTGCATACCTTAAAGGTCCTGGTGGGTGTGATTCATGTCTCACCCATCTCAAAGGGGGCGCCTGAGGAAGTTTTTCCTACTTGACCGTGCCGTGATCTTGTGGCATCACAGAATCTGCCGACCAGTCAATGCCCATTCATACCCACCTGCAACTACCACTTGCCAGATGCAGGCTCATGATTTTTCAAGGCTGCAAGGCTTCAAACTGTCAAAGCCTCAGACACTGCCACCAAATATTTTCTTTTTTCAGAAGTAGGGAACTAATGCTCACGCATTAAGAAAAAGATTAGTGGGACTAAGTTCCACTTTAAGGGTGTTGTGGCATGATAGCAGCCTGCTGTTCTCTTAACAACACACAAACTCGTTAGTACACGGTCATAAAATACAACTTCACGTTTTACTTGCCAGGGCCTCATGACATGCATTAAATTGCAGCTTGCTCTTCAGCTGTATAAGCTTTGCTTTGCTAAGTGGTATCCTGTGTTATGGGTTCAAATTCGGCCTGAAACTTAGCAAATTATTTAAGCGAAATACGTTGCTGTAAAAATTTTCAGTCATTTGGGCACAATTTAATTTATACTACATGCCACGTTTTCATTGCTCATTCCATGTGTTACGTCATGTTTATTTTTAGCATTGTGGAATGTTTGAAAGTCCATGTGATTGGGCACTACAATGATGTCGATGAGTCAGGATTTTTGCTCATGGTCAATGCTGCCTCTGCCAACAATGGCTTTTCTATGACACAGGACCCTTACGTTATCACATTATAATCTGGTTATTCTTGACCAACTAAAGAAAATTGCAGAGGTTTATCTCAGTTAAACTTTATTATCCAAGCATTGCTCTGTTAAACATGGCTACCCTTCAGTCTGATGCCTGTGCCAAATCATTGCACATTGTACTTAGACCAGCACACACCTCATCCATGGCGAGTCTGAGCAGCCAAGCGCCAGCGGAACAGTTCGTAAACCCCCTAGTTCGCAAACACCCCTAGTCAAAGTAGAGAGCCTCCGATTGAGCGTCGCAGCTGTGCTTCTCCGCAGCGGGTTGCATGGAGTGACACCACTGACCGCGCCCCGCTTCCGCAGCTCAAGGTCGCATGCATGAGTGATGAACCCGGGAGTTGCAGTGCGTGCATTGGAGGTCACCCTCTAAAAACATCACTGCTGTTATATCTTCGCTGCTTTTTGGAAGAGGCTGCATATGGTCGACTACGATGCCACCAGAACAGTACAATGTTTTAATGGGCATGCACCTTAATCGGTCTCCACAATGTTGGGTTTAGTTTTTGCGGCGCATAATATGGCTCGAAAAGCTTTCAAAGTACAATAGACTCCCTGTAAGACAAACTCCAGGGGACTGTGAGAATTGTCTTCTCAGGAGTGATCCTAAAAATGATGCATGCACATGTAGGGTGTTAACAAATGCATCTTAAATAAGCACAAATGAATGAAGTGGCCACGTAAAAGAAAGTTACTGCAATCAAAGCATTTGTTGCACTATTAGTGGCATGCTACCCTTTGTGCCAGCAAGAAGCATCATACTCTGTTGATTGTCATTCAGCCTGGTCTTTTCTTTTGTTGGGTGATATAGACCTGACCATGATCCCAACTCACCAACTTGAGATGAAGGTGATGAAGGTTAACAGCAAATGTTTTCTTCTCTCTCTGTAGCTCTGACCATGTTATGTGCCGGCACCTGCGGTGACACCATTACTCATGCGTTAAAGCACCTGCATTTGTGGGCATGATCGAAGCAGCTTGTGGGTGTGCCTTAGAGATGTTGCACGAAATCAGAGAGCTAATGGAGGGCAGTTCCATCCAGCATGTATTTAATTCGGCTCTATTAGCTTAAGCAGCAGCTCCTTGTGGCTCATTACAGACAAGCATGAAAACAGAGGGGATTGTAGATGTAGGCACACAAGCACCCATTTCTCTATTTTTGTGCTTGGGTGGAGCAACGGATGCACTGTAATTATCCATTTCACCATCCTGCAAGTAAATAAGCCTGTGAAGTGTGCGGCAATTTCTGAAGCATCCTGATGGTTAACACTGACTGGTGAGTCAGTCCTTTGATTAGAACAGTCATGGCTTAGGGTTCACAGTTAATCTCGCAATGATTGATTGCAGATGCTGCTATTTCTCGATGGGTGTGGCCATACTGTTGAAGCTGTTTTGCCTGAGCCCTCTATGTGGGAGTGCCATACAGAGTGGGTATGTATGTCTGTGCGCAGGTTCTAGCCTGACCCGGTCCGGTTCGGAGGAGAGTGCACGCACTGAGTTGCTGCGTGGCGTGGAGCCCCTGGCCGGATACACGGCACCTCGGGTTGATACCTGGCGCTCTTCGCCACCGCCCAGGGGACTCTTCGACGATGTTTGAAGCCTCCCGTGATGGCGGCTTCCTACTCCAAAAAACCCCATCGAGCGGCCCGCATCGGGGAAGACCACCGGTGCTTGTGTTCTTGCTGCTGGACTTCGCGCATATGATCGCTGCGTTGCGCTTGTTAGTGATGAAATGGCGCTGGGGTTGCGGACGAAAGTGGCTGCCTGAGGGCACTTTGTAAGAGACGGTCCATTGGCGCATAGCGATGCAGAGGCCGCGCTCTGTATTGTGATCGATAGCGTGAACGTGCGTTGACAGTTTTTGTCGTGTGTAAATATGTGCAAAGGCAGTTTTAGCAGTCCTGTGGGAGTTTTAGGGCGGCAGACTTATCTTCGAACTATATTCGGTTTTTGGTTATAGTAAAGATAGCGATCAGATAGAATGGTATGTTAATGGGGGGTTGCTGGCTCTAGAAGCTCTTGCAGTCTTTTTGGCATCAGCCAAAGGTGTTCCGTATGCTCGGCTTTTAATTTGGCCTCAATGAACTGCACACAGGGAGGGATACTCATTTTTTGGTATGAGATCTTCCTTCTCACCAAATATGCATTCCGCAAGAAAAATGTTGCGTCAAATGTAGCAGCCATACACTACTGGGCCACACATCGTTTGCCTTCTCACTCTAGGCCCACATGCTTTCCTGAATGTAGACATCTCTGTGCACTTTCTTGGTCTCATCGTGAGGCATAGCTTTCCTTTCATGCTGGTTGACGCCCCTTGACTCCTTGTAGAGGCTTGTTGTGAGGGGTAGACACACGCGAGGGAAGTAAATTGTAGTTATTTAGAAAGTTTGCTGTGGCAAATGCTTTCTTAATATTTTGTGTGCTTCTCAACATTCCATAGATTAAATGTGCTGCTCGTGCTTCGTAGATTCAGGCTATTTGTCGTGAAAGGACTCTCTGGTAGCATTTACAGGACCTTCCCGTTGCAGAGTGCGTGTCTCTTTATTGTAGTTGGAACTCCCTCCTAGTAGCAGTCTCTCCTCTTGCATCAATGACTGCAACATAGAAGGCCATGCAGAGGTATTCGCTTTCAGGATGATGTCGCAGATTGTATGTTGCAGTGACGTCGCATCATTCCTTCAGTACTCCACCTAGGCACTGTGTGCAGCTTGACACATCATGTACGCGGATGTTTAGCAACAGATAAACATTCAAGATCATCGAACATTACTCTGACATGCGAAAGGTAAAAGGGCAAAATGCTCTGCGTGATCGCACGGTTCAGTAGACGAGAAAAAGAAATGCAACTCGGCTGATTGTCGTGCAGCCAATGCTCCGGCTTTGAATAGTAGAGAGCAATCTTCTGATCGTTTGTTTATTTTTAAATGGTATTTAATATTCTTTGCAGCAAGTAATCTGATAAATCAGGTGAAGCTGTATGTGCAGATGTCTGCCAGTGTATTTTATGCTTAGGTAGCACATCTTGTTAGCTCAAGCAGGCAGTAAATATGCGAAGATTATGATAAGTGAACAATAATGGGAGTTAAGAGAGGCATTAATTTAGACACGAATCTAAAAATACCATGGACATTAGAACTTCGTTTGAGGTATGATGCGTAAGCCTGTGGCCCCCTGGGGATCGCTGCATTGAGAAGTTGATGTAGATGCGCATTGCACTACGAAAGCCGCTCTCAAACTTAGAATGCGTAGGTGCCGTCTGTCCTGTCGACGGCGTTTCAGTCTCGATAGAGTTTTGATGGCCACTATATGTCAATGCCACAGGTTTATTTTTTATGCGTTTTTTGGAATATCTCAATCTGGGATACGGTGACGTCTTTTTGGCCGAATGAGTGCTATATCGTATCGTGTAGTATGTGTCGCTTTTTGACATGCCATAAGTCATGAAACACATTGGCATAGTTTGCGCAGAAGGTTTTGTGCCAGCTAGTGCTAATTTAGGACAAAGAAGAGGGCATGAATAGCAGATTGCAAGCATACCTGGAAACAGCATGGAGTGGTTGCTTCATTCAGTACTTGCCTCTGAGGTTGAAACGTGGAGGCTGACTAAAGGGTTCAGAACTGACTTGATAATGGCACAGTGGATAATGGAAACGGAAACTATAGATGTAACATTAACAACTATGAAAAGAGCGATAGTTTGGTTAAGGTACAAGCTCGAGTGTATGAAACTCTCAGCTCAAATAAGAAGGAATGAGCATAGGCACAGCATGTGATGTGAAGGCAAGGAAGTTCAAGCACAGCAGGCAGTGTCAGAGGGTCAGGATGTGTGTTTGTCTTTCTATCTGCCCGTGTTTCTAGTGCTGTTTTGGCGCTGTAGTGGCACATTGGTTAGGGCACTCAAGTGCTATACTAAGGACGCAGGATCGAATCCTGGCCACAGCTGTCACTTTTCGATGAAGGTGAAATGGAAGGCACCCATGTACTGTGCAATGTCAGTGCACATTATGAACACCAGGTTGTCGAAATTCCTGGAGTCCTCCACTATGGCATCGCCATAGCCTGAGTCACTTTGGGACGTTAAACTCTGTAAACCAAACTACAAACTATCTTGTTACCTTGCATTGGCTCTGCTGACTTAAGCCTGAGAGTACTGGCACCAGTGACGCATTGGCTGAAACGATCATGATGTGTCAAATCTCTGAATTTCATTGAGAATGTAATGTGAACCCGTGCGTATTAAGAAGGCCAAGTTTTCGAGACTCAGCACTGTTTTGCAGTTCCTAGTCTGGTAGTCCAAGAATATTGCACCCCTCTTCGGCTATTGACTCAGTAGAGGACTTGGTGGGAAAACATGCTCGTCAGTGGACCTAGAAGCAAGGTCGAAGTGCTTCGTCGCTTCCGTCAAGTTGCAGATGGAGCGGCCTTGATTTCCCCCAGACGTGCCATATACGACGCCGCGTGGCAGGCGTGAAGTTCTTCCACGTTGGCATTGTCTACGCGGTTGTTTAATTGTGGGCCTGTGTACATACGATCAGTGCACCATTGTCAATTTGCTGAGCGTGTACTGTATCCTACTAATATTCCCCTTGTTGGCATGCGTGTCTCTTCCCTGCCCCTTAGCACGATAAGGCATGTTCCCATTTTGCTAAATCTTGGCCATTTGGTGTTACAGGAGATATTCGATTGAGTGGCCTCGGTGTCGCTTGGTAAATGCAGTTTTTCTTAATGTATTTTTATTTATTGACGTCCTAAGTTTTTGTGTTGAATAAACGTGCTTTTGTCACACCGAGTTATGATGCCGTTTTAGTTCAAGACACTGATTTGAACTTCTGGAAATGGATTTCATTTACAGCTAAAGCTGTATAGGGAAACCAAGGTTAAATTTCTCCGCGCGTGGCAACTGCACCGCTTCTCACCTTAGTGCTGAGCCGTAGAACTGAAGTTTTGCCGCACAGTAACAGCGCCGTTTCTCACCTTAGTGCTGAACCATAGAACTAGAGCAGCGCAGTCATGACTGGTCTGTTCCCAGCTAAAGATTTCTCGGCGCCTATCGGCCTCAGCGAGAAACCTCCGAGTCAGTGCACGGCCGTTGTCGAGGGGAGCGTGCATTTCTCTCCTGTTGCATCTCTCGCTGCCGACCGTAATGAGTGTCGGCACAGTAGGGAACAATAGGTATTTCATGTTTTATAAAACGGCATATCTGATTTTTACTCGCGTAATGTCGCCATAGGAAAGTAAGAAAACGAAAAAAAATTGGCTGTGGTTTAAAAGCGGCATCGAGCTATCAAAGGACCTCTCCTTCAACGAACAACTGCCGAGCTATACTATGACGTCACGGCCAACCGCCTTGCACCTATGAGTAGCGCTGGGAAGGTGGTTTCTTCGAGTGAGTCCGTGCTGGCAAATAGTTCCTAAATGCTTTGCGAGTTCCAGCAAAAATACATACCATTACTCAATTCGATTGGTAGTCGTTTGCTCATCAGAGTACAACAGGTAAAACGACTTATTCTGATGGTGAATTCAGCTCTGTCGAGTTTCCATGAAGCTGCTTCGTGTTCTGTTGCCCAACCGCGGTGCTGCAGTGGTTAAGATGCCCAACTGCTGTGCCGGATTGCCCAAGTTCGATCCCGACTGCTGGCGGTTGCGTTTTGATGGAGGCGAAATGAAGAGGCGTCCATGTGCTGTACGATGTCAGTGCACGTTAAAGATCCCCAGGTGGTCGAAATTACTTCAGAGCCCTCCACTACGGCAGCCCTTAGTCTTTCTGCTTTCATTACTACCTTCGCAATATCTGCCACAGAGCAAGTGTGATAGATAGTGCATCTTTCCTTTCCTGTGAACCAGTTATTGTTCTGCGCTTCACTGCATCTCTTTTCCGCCATGGAGCCCTACGAGGGACGCTGCTTGGTCACCGATGGATGGAGCAGCAGAGGAAGATTGTTGTGGCTGTAGGAAGAAGGAAAAGAAAATGCACGGGCCTGCTACTGGCTGTAGCTGAGCCACCTCCGCTGCCACGTGCGGATAGAAGAGAAAATAGAGAAAGAATAAGAGGGAGAGAAAGACCCAAACAGCAACAGCTGTCGTCCACCACCAAAGTGGCGATGGGTTCAGTGACGGCCTACAACAGATAAACATATGGCGGCAGGCCAGCCCCAGTCGCAAGTGGCGGTGACCTACCTGTCCCAGCCCCATCAGGGCCAGAAACAGCCACCCTTAACCACCTCCCAGCAGAAGAAGAGGTGGTGAAGGGTGGCTGTTCCTAGCCCTAAGGGGCTGGGACTGGCAGGTGAACGCCGCTTGCGGCGGGGGCTAGCCTGCCACCGAATTTTTATCTTTTGTAGGCCGTCATTGCCGTCGTTGACGAGGGCTGTTGCGATGCGCGTTTTTTTTTTCCTATTCTTTTTCTTCTCTATTTTCTCTTCTATCCGCACGAAACAGCGGAGTAGCAGGCCCATGTATTTTCTTTTCCTTCTTCCTACAGTCGCAACAACCGACGGATGGACGCGACAACCGGAGGTGGCTATTTTGGTAAAGTCCGCGATCCCGTGAGCGTGAAAGAACACATTTTTCTGTTTTTTTTTTTTTTTTTTTTTTTTTTTTTTTTTAAAGAGCGCGACTCGCGCCCGTTTCAGCGTATCGCGTCGTCGTTGCCGTTGTTTCTGGTAACCAGCTCTGCAGCCTAAGTAGCGACACTCTCCTCCACTCCGGCACTTTCCTCCTCGAATATCCTCGCCCGTCGGCTGCGCGCGCTGCACACGGCACGCTTTTTGGGGCAGCGCTTCTTCGCGGTCCGGGAAATTGGCTGGCACGCGCGCGCTCTTAAGTTTGCGCTCTTTCCACGCTCTGTTATCGAATAAAGACACGAGTAAGACATGCGACTCGCTTGACTGTACCGCGAGCCACATAAATTAGCGTCTCGTACGCGCAATGAAAGTGCAAATTACGAGCGCTTGTGGCATACACCTCCACTATGGCTCCTCTTTCTCTCTTTTTCACTTCCACCTTCCTTTCTTCCCTTACGGCGTGGATGACGTGTCCACAGAGAACACGTGAGACCGTTACCGCGCCTTGAATTCCCTTCCTATAAATCAATCAGATCTTATCGCCATTCTTTGCAGTGCTACATATAATTATAATTGCTTTACAGGAACGGAAAGGCGCAGTATCTGTCACACTGCGACAAGTGTGAGTTTGGACGGTACACCATCGCTCCTGCCGCGTGGCGTTCTTTAGCGAGCGTTCAAGTGCGGGATTGCAGACGGCAGGAGCGCTAGACAAGGAGAATACACCTCGTGGAATTTCGCGCACAGATCCAACCCTAGCAAAAAAGACCAATAGGGAGCGTTATTGGTTCTATAAGAATCGGTGTTGGTTCTGTAGGTATTCTATGTGTTGTATCTGCATTTGTATGGGACTTATGCAGAAGCTCATAAATCTTATAGGTACATATTTGTCCTATAAGCAATGGTTTATCTGTGGGTTGTATAAGAAAAGTATCAGACCAGTGCAGAAGCACATACATCTTATAGGCTGATACATGCTTGTCTTATAGACCACTACATATTGGTTCATGTGTCTGATACATCAGTATGCCTTTGTTTATGGGTCTTACATGCAGGATCAGTCAGTTGGAGATTTTAGGTCGCTTTCATTGTTTCCTTTTCCATTTCGGACACATCTCCAAAACTCACGCAATATTCATCCCGTTTATTGAGTGTTGCCGTAACGTAAGCCTCTTAATTGTTGTTGTTGTCGTCCTCATTATAATGGCGCATACCCACAAGGGGGATTGGCCATGACCAGGCGGTGATTACAGTTTCTAAGATTCCATTCTGTATAACTGAGATTAGAATTTTGATCAAATCCTTTTAACTGACAGTGGTGGTTGAGGGTTGTGGATGGCTTGCTGAAATTTTAATTATTGATGTTAAAAATAACAATAAATAAATAAATAGGAATAACAAAAGTATACCAACAATAAAGGACAAAAATTGTAACCAGTTATGACAGAAAACGTTTTAATTCTAGTAGAAAATTTTGTACGGCAGAGCATACGTTTCCGTCGGCACATCCCAGTAAAGGAGCGCTGAGAGACAGAACAACCACTGACGACAAGTGCAAGCAAGTTTCTTTAATGGCATTTCGAAAAGCTGCCTCCTTAGCGATGTATATTGGCGTCATAAGAGCAAAAATGTTCAATTGTTAGGAGGCGTTGACAGATCTCGTGCACAGATATCTCACGCACAACTCTCGTGCACAAACTTTGTTTCATGAGCCTAGAAAGGATTTCGCCTTAAATACTCTCGAAAGCCTTCCGTCATGCACCATTATGTCAACTCGCGCACGAAATTTTGTTCCCTGAGCCTAGAAAGGGTTTCGCCTTAAAAACTCGCGAAAGCTTTTCATCATGCACCATCATATCAACCTCGTCCAGAAGCAAAAATTACTTCGAAGAACTGCCTAGTTAACAGTTAACGTGAGCCTTTTGCTAGGCGACAGCTGAGTCGACGTGTTGACGCTGCCTACATTCTCGCTTCAGCACGGCATTTTAAGCAGGGACTTTGGTCAGACACGGCGGCTCCCGTAATTGAAGGCACGGCCTCCATGCGTTGTCGCTGTTGTGGCCCGCCGCACCTTGGTCCCGTTAAGCCGCCGATCAGCTTCGCTTCGAGCGCTATCGCTTCCAACAGATGAAAAGATTACGATTTACCATGCAGCGAATCTTTATCTGTCATTTATAGGAGGTCCCGATACAGCCACTCACTCTGGGGCCTGCTTCTGTATGTATATGCTGTAATGCTAATTCAGATTCAATAAAAGTGAATTGAACAGAAAATTAAATTGAAAGCTAGGAGCGGTATGGAAAGGCCTGATGGTTATAAACGTTTCGCGCCACTACTGCCAGAAAGAACTCCGAGAGCGTCCTTTTTGAACTTGACGCAGCTCCGATAACGTTAGGTCAGAGAGATAAATGTGAAAGCCTCTGTACTCGAGTTTTCGTTTTTTTTTTTTTATGATGTGAGCCGTTGTTACGGAGCACAGCCCGAGCTGTCACGTGGATGAATCACTGTGATATCAGCGCAACTCGCAAACGAACCCTGAAGTCCACACGCTAAGAATAGTGGTTAAATACGACGCGTATTGACGCTTTTGTGGTAAAGGACTATAGACGCCAAATTTTGGTGGCATTTTTTCTTCTTGCTAATGATGCGTACATCATTCCTGTATAACAATCCACACGCAGTTTTCGCCTATGACCGCTAAACAATCTGTAATTGAATTTTGTTTTCTCACCAGTTTCGGTTTCGATAGCCGATGCATGTAATAACTTTATTTATCCACCAGATAAGGAGGCCCCCAATTCCCGCCCCCCGCACACGGGAGCCGAGACCTCCACGATCAGCAGCAGGCAAAGAGGTCTTGGCTCTTCGCGGCTTCTTTCGCCAGGCAGAGATATGGCTGTGACGTCACAATCATGTCTTGATGCCCGGCATGAAAAAAAGCGATATAATCGCTCATTCTTCACTTGTAGTGATTCCTGTCTTTGAGGCAGGCTGGCTTTATCACTGTAGTGAAATCAAATGACACTGCAATGATTATATCGCTGTATTTTCATCCATCGCGTGACCTAGAATTGACTTTGACGTCACAGCCATCGCTCAGCTGTTGAAAAGGAAACCGAAACAAGTGAGAAAAGCAATTCAATTATAATTTATTCAGCAGTCATAGGTGAATGTAACCTGGTGATCCGTACTCAGCAATGATTATATCGCTGTATTTTCATCCATCGCGTGACCTAGAATTGACTTTGACGTCACAGCCATCGCTCAGCTGTTGAAAAGGAAACCGAAACAAGTGAGAAAAGCAATTCAATTATAATTTATTCAGCAGTCATAGGTGAATGTAACCTGGCGATCCGTACACAGTAATGTCTTTTAGGCATCATTACAAACGATAAAGCACGGACCCTCTCTCCTCCTCTGACTCCTCGCCCCTACAAGGAGGAAAAGAAAGCGGCGCGTGCCAGAGAGATGCGCGGCTCTCTCCTCTTTTCTTCCAAGCACGCCTTCTCTCTCAGCGCAGAAAGAGGGAAGGCAGCAACAAAGTCGCGCTCATTTGTCCTCTCTCCGCTTTCTCTACGGCGCCGTAAAATTTCGCTGAGGGAAGAACTTTTCACCACATTTTTAATAAACTAAGTCCCTGCCGATATTTATGTTGGGTGGTCCTTCATATGACTGGGTCACTTAGAATTGTATGCTGTTCAATATGTACGAAATAATATATGCAAAAATGAAAAACTTAAAGATAGAGCGGTTAGCAAAATAGATATACGTGAAGCAGGATCCCCAAAAGGAGCCGTGATGGAAGCCGTGATGGGAGCCGTTAACGATATCGCTTCATACCCTTAATGGCAGAGCCTAAGTTTGACAGTTTGTTTTGTGGAAACGGCTTTTTTCCCCATGTATCATCACCAAATATGCTAGGTCACTGCTTACAGTCAGTCATCTCCCCTGCGTCGCGGTTGAGCGTACCACGGTATCTACTTAATTGCATCTCTAAGACTACGTTTCGCAATGGCAGAGGCAGTGTCGGAAGTCGTGATGGTGGGTTCCGCCTCAGGCATGTTCTCGGCGTATGTCCATTCGTGGCTCTCCGTGCTCGTACTGAGTTGAGGAGTGATGGCGGGAGCTAAGATGGCGGGCGACGTGATGCCGGCCATCTGCGCCGAAGGCGAGCTCAGGGTGGCCTTCGTCGTGGTGTCGCTGTCGTCTGCAGAAACGACACCACAGTTGAAGAAATTAACGTGGGAAAAAATAGAAATCGAAAGAACAGAAGAACATGCCGATTTCACTAGCAGTTGCGCTATGCCGCCACTATCACGATGAACTCCGGGAGCTATACTATAGCTATGCTATGCTCTGGCCGACGGTCGCGTCGTCACGGTGTGTATAGGACACCTGATAGGGAGACCCCTGTTCTTCACTGCGCGATGTTGCTTTGCCTTAATACTGCTTTTGGGGCTGGTTAGCTTATCTGAGGGGTGTCATGTGACCCGACAGCTGCTCGAACCACGGGTCTAGTACTCTGCGATTTCGCGAAAAGAAATTAAGGACCCTCCAAACGAGTGTAGAAGCCGGTCCTTGGTTCAAGTGAAGGGAATTATTCGTATTGCATTTAGCTTGTTGTCCGTCTTGGTAAGTGTACATTGGCAAATTCTTTCAAGCCCTCTGTCGCTGCCAAAAAGGAGGCGACCGCATTCACCATCCTGCTGCTCCGTCACGATGTCTGTTTATTTACTTTTGTCCGATGTAAAATTGTGTGGGAAGAACAGCACAAAGTTTTATTGCCTTATTCTGGTTTAAAAATGAAAGCGTACTCGGTATTTATGCCTCTTGCTTTCATAGTAAAGATAGTATTTTTTCTATTGCACGAAAAAAGGAATCGTGCCTACAAATCCCAGGAAATGTGGTGTAAGTGCAGTTACTTTGTCGGACATCAGTCTCTGATCGCATTTAACATTGGTATTTTAACTAACATTAGTTTTACGCGAAAATGTTATTCGTGTTGCTCGGTATTTTCAAGCATTAAAAAAGAACAAATAACAGACCTGACTACGCGAAACAACGTAATATCTTATGAAAGCGACTATATCCCAATTGTGCATCCACATTTAAGGAGTTTCCGACCTAATTTTGGTTCTGGTTACGCAAATTTCGTGGACGGGCCAGTTACGTTTGTCAAACAGTCTCCCGCCTTTAAAAGGACAGAACACTGGCCAAAATATGTAATGAGATTATGGTGGAAATTTGCCTCATATAGTACAGATCAAGCACTAAAATTTAAAAAGGAGGGCTTACAATTTTATTTTCCGTTTAAAATTGCATAAAAACAACAGACGCGCTATCTTGCGAAGAAACCCTATTACTTTCAGTGTAGTGCCCCATGTGACTACATCTCAGCAAAAGATCGCCGATTTTCTTAAGGGCACTTTGTTCTTTTTTTCTTCTAGGAGTGGTTGTCATATTTAATTATATCTTGCGCTGCCTCCAGTGCACCCTTAAACAAAAACCATCAAGAGGCATGCTTTCAGCTCTTGTCACTAGATGGCGTCAGTGTTTTGAGTTCTGTGGATGAAGCGATGATAGTACCAATTAAAACTTTCATTGACGAGCCGTACTTTATTTTCCCGTGGCAGCCTTGAGTGTGTAAACTGAAAAAAGCACGCTAGCTACGCTAAATATGCCTAACTATTGCATGGCGACTGAAAATTATGTTTGTTTTCGGTTCGTCTTTTTTTTGTCAACTGCCAGCCGTCATCGCGGTCGCTGCTCATGGTTTCCAGCATCGGACTACATAAAAATGGGCGCATGCCCTGATCGAAAAATTCTCAGTAAAAATTTTCTACCGCGTTTCTAACAAAACCGCTATGGAATCGAACATTTTAGACATCAGTCTTTTCATTGCGTTGAAAAAAATTCGATGCCTAAATTGCAGTGTTCTGCCCCTTTAACAAACCTTAAGAGGGCAATACGCTAGCGATGTGTTTGGATCCACTGCGCCCAGAGGAACTGCATGAAGACGACGACCGACATGCAATGCGCCGCACGAGAGAGGGCCATTAAAACACCCAGTGTGATCGACAGCGGCGATAGCTACTAGGTTCCATACCCGTTTTGAAGTACCTGGATTTGAATCCGCTTTGAAGTTAAGTTTTTAATAGCGGAAGCTTTTGCTACTCCCCTCCGTACCCTCTTCGCCGTGTGCGTGTGTTTGAACTTGAAACAGGAGAAATCATGATTGATTGAATAAACGACATCGTCGGTCGGCCACCTGGCGTCCGGCCTAGAAGAGGAGCCCACCGCGGGGACGGGAACGTCAACCCATCCCGCGCCTACGACCTCTTCTTTAAATAAAGTTTACCTCCTCCTCCTTGAATAAACTTTATTTTCCACCGATTTAGGAGGCCCCCTGCTTCCAAGCACAGGCAATAAAGTCGCCGTACCGCTTCCACTAATATTGCAGTTTTTCCCTTGCCCCGCAACATGCACCCAGAATACCACAAAGAAAGAAGAGGAGAAACCACGTGGCATCTAGCTGTGACGTCACTCAGCTGCAGCCGAAACCAAGGCAACTGCGCGCTCGCCTCTACGTAGTAACGTGACGACCATGATGTGACTCATTTAACAGCAGCAGGCCGAACAGGCCGAATTTAACAGGCTGAATGCGATCTTCCAGTAGACATAGCTCGCCGAGAGGCTTGCGCACAGAGACGATGAGGCGCGGTCTAGCGAAACTGCTCCTTTCCTTTCTTAGAAGGCAATGTGAAATATACAGTAAAAATATGGAAACGAGACTTTGGCTTAGGTGTGTGCGTGTGTCCATCATTCCGCGATGTACAACTAATTGGATGGTAAAACTTTTATTTCGTCGCTCAGAGTAAGTTGAAGGAGAGACGCACTAGATGGCCGCTAGCCCGTACCTGTCGGTGACCTAATTGGCCAAAGTCGAGAAGGTGTTGAATTGGCCCGCACAATGGCCCGGAATCATTGAGTCCAAGCTGACCAGTACGGCTTCCCAGCGTTTGGGAGAGAAAGCTGTAATTATTGGTTGGTCGGGTCCCAAAGCGACCCAGGCTATGAGAAATGCCGTAGTGGAGGGCTCCGGAAATTTCGACCGCCTGGGATTCTTTAACGTGCACTATCACACACCGCACGTGCACCTTGCATTTCGCTCCCATCGAAAAGCGGCCGCCGAGGCCGGGATGCAAATCCCGCGTCCTTGTGCCGCAGGAGGATCATTGGCACAGTGCCAAAGAATGTGGTCATACATGGATCATTCGCGGCCATTTACAGCAGTTTGGGTTGTACTGGCCTGTGTAAATGAGGACAGTATGTAGCGCCTTCATTTCCCCAAAACCTCATTTGCGCGGTAGTGGTGCAGTTCAGGTGTCTACAAAACAAGTGTGACAGATGCTGCGCCTTTCCTTTCCTGCTACCAAATTTATTATTCGCCCTGCCGTGGTGGTGCAGTGGTTAGATGCCTGACTACATGCCGGAGTACCTGGGTTTGATCCCGACCGCTGGCGGTTGCGTTTGATGGTGGCGAAACGAAGAGGCGTCCGTGTGCGTCGTTGTTGGCCCTACGGGGCTGGGACGGTAGGTCAACGCCGTTTGCGGCGGGGGCTAGCCAGCCACCGAATGTTTATCTGTTGTAGGCCGTCATTGCACCCGCCACCGCTGAGGTCGTAGACGACGGCTGTTGCGGCGGGCGTCTTTCTCTCCCTCTTCTTTTTCTTTCTTCTCTACTTTCTCTCTTCTGTCCTCACGAGGCAGCAGAGGTGGCTCAGCTACAGAGCCAGTAGCAGGCCTGTGCATTTTCTTTTCCTTCTTCCTACAGCCACAACAGCAACGACGTAGTTGTTGCATCATATGATGTTTTTAATTCTTAATAGCCACAAAACCAGCCTTGAACAGAGCCACGAGATGACAGCATGGCAATGGTAGCACTATTTAATTATTTTCACTGTAATCATTTGCTGCCTTTAGTGAGTGTATGTTATCTTTAGGTTGCGTTCAGAGACGCCTCTCGGTAACAATCGCCGTTTAACCCGCTGAGATGCAACCAGTGAGGAGAAAGAAGTTTCGGGACCCTACCTTTGAGAAGACGGAATTACCCCTCGCGCTTCGCCGCTGCTGCGGCATAGCCAGGAGGGGAAGGGCCCTAGCGGCTTGCCGGAGAGGGCCGGTGATGTTTGCCTTCCCACCGACGCGACGTAAGGAGAAATGCATCGTTTTTCCTTTTTACAATGCTCGCAAAGTAAAACTCTTTCCTTGTTTTTTTTTGCGACAGAGGATTTATTATATGTCGAGTTTATCATTATTGTTGATGAAATGCATGGATATTTAATAACCTACTCCAAGAAAAAGGTTGAATTGGCCATGGGATGGGATTCGAGATTCTTCTGAAGCAGGCATCAGGGCAAGCTTTCTGTCAACTAGAATTAAGCGTCACTAGAGATTTGACGGTTAAAACTCCGTGGGTCAAGTTAATTTTTGTAACAGTTTTGCAAGAATGAGCCACGTTGAGCTTTGGAAGAAATATCGCCACCCCGACCCTATCTACTTGCCCTTGCAGGGTCTTATAAATTAGAAACTCATGACGTTGG
Source organism: Amblyomma maculatum (assembly GCF_055883805.1). NCBI lineage: Eukaryota > Metazoa > Arthropoda > Arachnida > Ixodida > Ixodidae > Amblyomma > Amblyomma maculatum. Next base: position 32,590,848 of record NC_139352.1, on the reverse strand, counting down.
TAGGTATATACCTACCACGTTACCTTGCTAAGTTATCATAAACAAGCCCTATTTTCCCTGAATACTCTTCTGTTTTGTTCACTCTTGACGTTAAGATGCTAGTAAACTTCCATATACCTGGTGCATTGCTATGGTGACCAAATCCAACTGCAATGAGAAGTGTAGCTAAGACGAGAGGACCTCGCGCTTGTGTGACGTTCGTAGTGAAGAAGCATGGGTTTCCTTTGCCTCAGAGGTTTGTAAAATCCAAGGGTGTACTTCAGTCTTCTTGCGTGCAGAAATGCGAAAGCATCAGTAAAAATAAGTAAATGCGGCATCAGTAAGAGAAATCTCTTACTGATACCGATTATGCTCCAGCATGTTTGTTTCGTTATGACTGCCGTTTGTAATACATTTTGCGCCTCATGTGCTGCTCCGTGGCGAGAGCCGCACGAAACAGCCGTGCTATTTTGTGCTAACCTCGCTAGATGGCGCCACGCATGCGTTTAATGGGAGATTCTTTGATTAGTTTTGAATTTTGGATGCGCAGATTTCGAACAGCACTGTTGTTAATTTTAGGTTGGTTTGTGGGGTTTAACGTCATAAAAGCGACTCAGGCTATGTTGTTAATTTTAATCTTTTTTTTTCTTGGTGCCTCCATTGTCGTTTCCCTCGGCGCCCAACGTAGTCCTTATGCTGGGCAAGGAGTATTACTAAGCTGTGTTCACGAGGCCGGCGTAGAGTTGTCGTTAGCGCGCTGGGACGGAAATCGGAGGTATAGTGGTTCGACTTCCGGCGGGAACACAATTATTTTCAAGTCTTAGCGCGAAGGATGTTTTTTGGTGGCAGTTTCTGGTCCCACGAAGCATGATACAAGATGGCGTCACTTGTTGATGACCTCACGTAGGGACCAACTTCCGGCGGCACATTTCGCGGACACTTTCGGCACGAGCGTAGCGTACTATTGCTTTCTCATTAATAAAAGCGTGTTTCTGCAGCAGCAGGATGTACCTTTTGTGGCCGAGGCAATGATCACAACAAGCACGATGACGAATGCTGCGACAGCCATGAGCACGGCCAGGGGCCCGATCCTCGATATTCGCCTTTTCGGCCATGTTGTGACGTACCCGTGACGTAAATATTGGGGCGGCGCTAAAACGCGTATAAACAGAAATTGATGACGAAATTTAAAAAACAAGGAAAAAAGTTACAAAAAATAACGCCGTCGTCTGCTACTTGGCGCCGATTACAAAAATGCCAACGCTGCGATGCCAAGAAGCTGAAGGGTCGGTGCGAACAGTGTTTACGCTGCATACACGCGTCGCGCGGCAGGGCAAGGCTGAGGAGATAGTGAGATACTTACGTATACATTGCGGCTGTACTGTACTATTATAGTAACGGTAGTTGCGACCACAGTGCATCATAGTACACACGCTGTCGGACGTCCACCAGCAGCTAGGCTGAGCGAACGGCGGTACTCGACGCAAACCCCACAAACAGCCGGTCGTCAAGTGTGAGCGATGCCTCACTTGAGATGCCTGCATGTTGCTAGCTGTCCGTGTTTCATTTATGGACTTAGTCGCGCAGAGAAATCGGCGAGTATCAGGATTAAAGAATTTGTTTACGAATACTGAGAATTGGAAGCGCCCAACAGATTTTCGGGCTGCAGTTGCCTCTAGAGAAGAGACGCACCTATCTGACGACAACGCTGGCCTTCTCAGGGTATCACTGTCGTTGGAAACTGCCTGCGGCAGCCCACCGTTTCCATCATGTTAGCAAGTCTGCTACGGCCGGGTATACGTGTCGGCTTCTGTGGCGTAGCGTGCGGATATCGGCCCGACTGGAGCGGCGTAGTGAAAACACACATAGTGGAGAGCTCGATTAGGCCATATATCTGGCGATCTTAGCATGCGCTGACATCGGACCACCTTTAGCGTGTTAATTCCATCGAAATGCGATCGTCGTAGCTGGGCTACGCACATATTGCGGGTCAGAGAGCCCAGCGTCTATAATCATTACTGAGCCATCGCGGCGGGGACGTTTTCACGCAGCCGCAAAAATAAGCAGATAAGATTTTCTGGCAGCAATGAAAATGCAATGAAAAGTGTATCCAGATGCCCACTGGCAGCAACAGGTTAGCTTTCACGCTGATGGCATTTAATGTGCCCTGAATTAGACATAGCACGCTGTATGCACATTTCACCGCATGCAGAGTGTGTCACTCTGTTGTGGCAGATGCCTCGTTAAAATAATAATAATAATAAAAAAAGCTGTCGGTATTATTTTGCTTGGTTTCTGAGCATGTTGCATAAAACCATTTTATAAAAGTAGCAACACTGCTCGTCTGATGCAGGTGCACATCACACCACAATGTCACAAGAGAAACAAAATTTGTCAGGTACAGCCTAGTTCCTTTGCTACTGTTTACCAGTTTTGCACTTGCAATAGCATCCGGCACTTTCTTTCAGTGCAGCATGATTCCTCAGAGGAGAGAAGGGTGATGAGGTCGGCTAGAGATATGCCTTCACATATACTATTTGACGATCAGGAAGTGAAGGAACAGACATGAAGAGTGAATATGATATATGATGCCTAATTACAATGAGCTAGATGCAGTACGGAAACCATTTTCTTGAAGCAATTGTCAATTGAATGTAGCATTTATGCACACATTAACCAGTGCACATGCTATATACACAAAGCCCGAACCTGTCTCTGAGTGAAGCAAGGGAGCCAAAGGGGAAAGCAAGCGTGACTTTAAAGACACCGTAAGTAAAAAGTAACAGCAACAAAAAAGAAAAACAGAAGCATGCACAGGAACAATATTCGACAAAAAGAGGCATGAATTGCAAGGCCTGCAGCAATGTGGCCTGCAGCACATCAGGGTGGTGTTCTGGATTTTTTGGCAAAGGTTCATTAATGCCAGGTGATAATACTGTATGATTTGTATTGGCTGTGCCATCCCCTGTGTGCTCTTCCAGCAATGCATAATGTCCAACGTGCAACTGTCTAACATCCACTCTCTACACTCTGACTCAAAAACATGCTCAAATGAACCTCACCTGAATACGGGCATAAATATGGGAATAAAGCATGAAATTTACTTTTTCGACATTCTGATTGCATATCATTGGAAAACTAAACGTGATTTAAATGAGCGTATGATTTGCAGCTAGTGCGTCTTGTATGCATGGTTCTTCCAACAGGTTGCAGTATAGCTTCTGTCCTTTATTTTGGTAAAACATGCACACTTTAAGAGACCTGCTACTCACGTAACACATTCCCTGTAGCTTTAAACAGCTCGTCGTTGACTAACAATTGGTGTATCATTTGCTTTCGGTACTTTTTGGCATTTTTTTTTACATGCACCTGACATGAAGCCTTGCTTATAAGAAAACTGAAAACTGAAAATTACAATATACAAAACAATACAAAATTTATTTACAGCACTGCACACTCTACAATACACAGCCTAAAATGAAAGGCTGTCACACATTCAAGTAATTACAGTATTGTTGTACTTGTACAGCTCATCGCCATATCTGAAAGGTGGCACGGCCTTGGAGACCAAAGAAGAGAAATTAGTTATACAAAGCAAGGGAACACAAGATAGGGTCAAAAACCCATTCTCCAAGTGTTTGGCCCAAGATAACCCCAACACCAGCAAAGCAAGCACCCACTGTTTTACCAATGAGTACCCAACACCACTGAGGATTGGTCCCCAAATGCTCAAACCACTAGGCTGCAACTACAGTCAAGGGATGCTATGCGTTCCGCAGTATTACCAGTATCAAAGATTATGGAACTCAACGTCATTTAAATGGTAGTCGGCACCTGGGACAGAGCAAGTATTCCCTGATTCTGTTATGGACAGGGCAAAGGTAGTTATAGTGTGTGTAAGAATGATTTTATCTGTGCATAAATGCCTGCCACACCTAGAATGTTCCCTTTATGCAGTCTACCAAAAAGGAGAAATGTTTGTCTCAGGAAGACAAGCCTTAAGCATTATTTCAGCAAGTCACTCAATGTGACGGCTATCAGGCAAACCAGCACAGCACTTGAAAACTTCATGCTCTAAAAACAATTGTGGGGACACGCAAGCTCAGCATTTACCGCTATGACACAACAGCTTTTATGGCTTCTGTCTGCAGACTCTCATTCGTGTGAATCGACTTTGCTACTGCTAACATCTAGTATTTATTCTATGATACATATCAGTAGCATATACCTGTAAGTTATCCAATTATGTGGAAGACCACTTGTCTAGATACCTATAAAGCCCACTCTAACCAAGCAGTATGGATGCGTTTCCATGGCCTAAGGGTTGCCTGTCTTATTACCCAAAGATCCTGCAAGGTTTATCACTTCACACATTCATCTCAAAGGTAAAGCCAGAGACATCACACTGAGTACTCGGCCATGTCACCTGTCTGAAATGTGCCCAAGATTTTCCACTCACAACGTCGCGTTTTGTGCAGAAAAGAGGCTTTAACGTTGCTGCATCAAAAAAAAAAAAGCAAGAAGCCAATAGCTGAACATCTACGCTACATTAGGCTCTGCTGGCTCGCAAGACATTTGACCACAGTGTCAACAGCCGAGTTATAGATGCAGCTGTGGCAGAGGCTGTACCACAGAAACAACAGATGAATGTGGTCAAGATAAAATGAAATCGCTTTGTTCACAAATTCTTCAATACATCATGAAAAAGAATGGCTCACTTATGGATAGTATGACGTCTACTGTGTTCAATAGAATTGTACCTTCAGGAAGTTATCTTTTAAATGCAATCTTAAGAATATATTGTGGTGTTCAATTTAGGCTGTACACATAGCAGACGTGCAAAATATGCAACACATTCCGAGGGTTAAATGCAGAGAGGATTGCTGAAGCTGATATAATAGGAAAGCATAGGGATACTAGATAACATAGAAAACACATGCGACAATAGGATAGGTGTAAGTGAAACTAGCGCAGCTGTCACTTATGAGAGCAAAAAGTTATACAACTCAGTACTAGCACAATGGTACAAAATGTTGAAAAGTGATGATGAAACACAAGTTTCCTTGAAAGTGCTTCTACATAAATGAAATGAAAGTGATTGGTATAAAATTTGTGCCCCTTCCTTAAAATTCTCTATTTAAAGCTCACAAAGAACAATGAAGGCTACGAAAGCAACTAACAGAAAAAAAGTAATGAAGCAGTTATACACAGCTGCAATCATTCGATAAACATCTCGAGTGATGAAGCCAGTCTCCAGTGGCTTAGAGCATGAATATGTGAGCTTTACCAACCCTCTTTTAACATATGTGAGTGCCGGAGGGCATGTGGCAGCAGCAAGAATGTGTCAAGAAGCAAATGGCCCAGATAGCAGCCTCATAATAGAGGTATGGAAGGACTACACACAACGCTATCATGGAGGGAGGTATTTTATGGAACAAGATATGTAGCAATGCACAAAAGGAGCAAAGCATTTTGTAGAGCTGCAGTCAAAAATTTATGAAGGACAATCTTATCAAAAAGTTTTTATTTCACTCCTGCGCTTGTGCATCATTATTGTGACTATGAGTTATATAGTGAAACATGAAATGTCAAGCAATTTATCCCGTACACAAATGAATGCATTCTTTCCCCTGCGAAGCCACCTTCAAGAACTTTTGCCAGTGGGTGCACATGCACATCAACATCACCTAGTTACAAAACAGAGAAGTCAATAGTTGCCTTTGTGAAAAAACTGAAGAATACAAAAATGTTCATTGATCGCCGAGCCACACAAATGATGCAGAGGTTAAACAGGTTATCTGGGATCTTGATTAACATCACTACAAAGCATCAGTAATTGCAGTGCAAAATGAAACTGGCAAATTTTGCAAAAGTGGAATCTAAAATTGCCAAAATGGGTTGACAAGTTGGCGGGGGCCTCATTTTCCGTGCATACAACAATGAAAGACAATGACCACCAAATAGATGCACAAATTATCCTTGGGAAAACTAGTTGATTGCTGTTCATCTACATTCAGCATATGAAGGAAGCAATAGAAAACAAGCATAAAGGCAACCAAATACAAAGAAGCACAGCTCGCTTCACTCTGCAGTTTGTGGAAAAACACAGTGGGCACCTCACATTTCACCCTAGTAGCACACAAGATAGGTGTAACGAAATGGACTCTGCTATGGTAAACGACTGCAGACACATCCACCAGGGTGCACGTATGTCAAATATTCTCACTGAAGTAGTACATCGCAGGCTGCCTGCTTGCCACAAACACCAAAGTGAATTGTGAACTGTTGCTGCCCGCATGTCCTACTCAGAATGGCACTTCTGGAGGTAGAAGGAGAACGTTTTTGTACCTTCCTGTGTTTCATTGACATGAAGCACTTAATAAAATGCACACTGAGTTTAAGCAGAACACAAAAAAGCAAAGTATACAACAAAGAATGACAGCTCTCAGCAAGGGCCACAGCACTGGTAGAATACACTCAGTATGTCTACAGATGGTAGACAAAAAATTATAGCACCAAGGAAAGGTTTGGTTTGGTTTGTGGGGTTTAACGTCCCAAAGCGACTCAGACTATGAGAGACGTCGTAGTGGAAGGCTCCGGAAATTTCGACCACCTGGGGTTCTAACATCGCACTAATGTGCACTAACATCGCACAGCACATGGGCGCCTTGCTTTTCACCTCCATCGAAAAGCGGCCGCCGAGGCCGGGATTCGATCCCGCGTCTTTGGGAACAATAATCGAGCGCCGTAACCACTGCGCCACCCCAAAGCTGAACTTGGTTCTTGCACATGCTATCAACAAAATGTACACCAAAGAGATGGTTATATCTCAAAACCAAAGAAAAAATTAAGACTTGGACGGCTTTTCAGCAGTATGCTATCGAACATGAAGCAGTAAGAATGTGCACATTGATCACTTGTGGCATATATCAAAATCATGACAGCGAGTGAAAATCTCAAGTGCAGGTGATCAAGTTGTTCCTGTCCGAGTTAATATAAATGTTGCACGTCCTCTTCCTTGTACTTGTTGATGTTCCTGCTGCGATTACCATTTGCAGGTGGCGTCAATGTCATGTGATCTGCACACACTACAAGCTGTAACGATCTTCAAAAAGAGCTGTCCATCTGCATAGCACTTCACATCTGATGTGGCCGTCCAGGGACAAGGCGTGGCCTCCCAGATTATACAAGCCTAGCAGAGAGGTTAATGATGTTGAATATGGCCCCAGGACTTCTCGACCACATGATGACTCGGATTGGAAGTGCTGCAACGGCTGCACAAGGTCCACACGATCACCTGCAAATGTTTAGTGCCTAAATTATATGCAAATAAAATATCAAACACGCATGGCACAGGAACATTCAAAATCATCAAAGCTACAAGCTAGGCTGCGGTAAAGTGTAATCTATGAATGCAAGAAATGGTCAGTGCAAAACCTAAACCTAAGTGAACCATTTCCGTAACAGGTAAAGACGGCTTGGTGGCGGAAATTGTATTGTGGCTAACTTTTTCTTTCTTTTTTTGCAATTAAAGGAACGACTTATATCATATGTATCAGCAGCGCGAACACAATCAGAGGAAAAGAAGAATAAGAAGGACAGAGCGCTGAACTTGCAACTTCAGTTCGCGCTGCTGATACATATGGATCGTTACCAACTAGCCCGACAGATCGTGTTATGACTTATATCAGGCGATTTCACTTGTTTTTCCTTTCTCGGTCGTCGAAACCATTAACCAAGAAATCTTGACAACTACAAGCACACTCAGTTTTTTTTTTTTTTTTTTAAGTTCGTGCAGTGTAGAGAAGTTGAAGAAAATTATAATGCGTCGTAGAAATATGCAGCTAAAAGCAACGCAAAGTGCTGATTAAAAATATCGGATTCGCCGCATGCGTCCTGTGAGTATTCCTTTAATCTTCAGTCATTTCCCGCCTGCGTACAACTTGAATGCGAATGACGCTGTATGAACAGTCACCTTTACAGGTTTTCTTATTGCACTTACCTCTGTGATGCTCGACGTGCTGCACCATTTCCAGCAGACTGACTGCGTTGCCTTGCTGGTCGACACCCATCGAGAAGCCCGACACATTCCGGGAGCTTGTCGCTCGGCCGAACGAATACATTTCGTGCCATCCAACATCAGAGGCGTTCACCACTGGCGATCACACCCGAAGCACCAGTAGCTCAACAGTTCAACATTCCGAGCGCAGGACAATTCTCGCCTCGGAGCTTGCAAAGCCGCCACACTACACTCCTCGTCAGATGACTGATCTGACTGTACTGACGAGCTATCTTTCAACAATGCTCCTCGATCACTACTTGCAGACGACGAACGGCACGAAGACCACTCATAAGCGTACAAGTTCTTTCTTTCCTCCATGTAAGCTATAGTGAACTAGAATATATATTCTAGTTCACTATAATGAAAGCGTACCTCCCTTCATGCCTCCCTCCATGGCCGCCGCCATTGCTGGGTTATCATAACCGCACAGACCAATGATTTCTTACCATGGGAAGAAAGGGTTTGAAATAAGAAAGCAGTTAGCGCCGTCACGCGGCCGCAAGCTTCTGCCCCCATTACAGATTGTCTCAAGCGTCCTTTATTTCATACGCGCTCATAATTTACCTTTCTATTGCGTTTAAAAGCCATGCAATGTGTATATAAAGTTATCCTTTTACTTTTAATAACAAGCTAAGAAACTACGGTAGGCTAACGGCTGCATAAATCAGCTTGCCTGTCGCCATAGTCTCATTAGCATAATTCGGGCACCTCGCCACTCGGCGAAATTATGGCGGCCAAACGTCAGCATTTTCGGTAATGGCGGCACATCAGTTACGTCATGACGCGTCAATTTGACGTAATCTAAATATGCCTGCGTATCACGTGTTTCACGTGACATAGCTCCAGCCAATCAAATTTGAGCATCCGCTCCTTCCCAGTATGCCATTATTTTCATCACATTGGTTAATCGAGCGTAAGTGTTCTCCAAACCACCATCAGTAACTTTGCTTCCACTCCAAAATCATTCGTATTTGTCATCCAGGCAACAAGGATAGCTCCGGTTGAAATCAATTTTCACGGCTACGTCATTTTGACGTACCCGCTAAAAGTGCTTGCCTCAACTGATGGTTTCGCGCCACAAGTTTGAAGCACGTGACTCTTTTCAGAGCCAATCAGAAAGACAATATGGCGCCGCCAGGGGAAGGCGAATATCGAGGATCGGGCCCCAGCAGAGTGACGTACACGCAGCGCCTCCACTCGGGCAACTCGGCTCGATGGAACCTCAGCGAATCCCTGCGCCGCGGCGGTCTGCGTCAGTTCCAGCGCACAATGTGTGGCAGGCTGCTGCCACTCTAGCCTAGATTGCTGTTCTGGCACTAACGGCATCGGTGAACTCATCAGTGCACTCAAACGTAATTTGGCGCGACAGCGTTAGGGCAGGCTTTGGAGCAATACCAAATGTGCACTGATGAAAATCCGGATTGGTTGAGGGATCGCCGACGTCACAACCAAATGAATTGGCGCGGGCACTTCAAATGCCCCAGCACGTTCACACAATACGATCGAATCCCGGCCTCGGCGGCCGCTTTTCGGTGGAGGCGAAAAGCAAGGCGTCCGTGTGCTGTGCGATGTCAGTGCACGTTAAAGAACCCCAGGTGGTCGAAATTTCCGGAGTCCTCCACTACGGCGTCTCTCATAGCCTGAGTTGCTTTGGGACGTTAAACCCCACAAACCAACCAACCAACCAATATTGATGACGTCACTGCGCAATGCTTCACTGGCCTATACAGTGTTGTCGCATCACAAGGAACTCAAACGGTTTAAAGCAGCAGTTAATTTATGATTGCAAGGTCAGCACCTGACTGAGATGTTTTTACGCCCCATAAGAATTGAAAGCAAATTGGTTACGCTCAAGATATTATTAAGTGAGATGGGTGCCCAACCTCGGACTGGACTCTTGGGTCAGGACTCAAACCCGGTACCCCAAGTCCATCGAGTGACATATCCGTTGGATGTGGTTAGAAAGAGAACTTGCGTTCGTCTGTTTCTTTGTTTATTCATTATACTGTAAGCTCTAGAGAGGGCCAATACATGAGTGGTTGAGCATAAAGATACAAAATTGTGACGTCATACCACACGAAACAAAAGGAAATCAGCGCAATGTTTTGTACGCGTCATACGTGGGTGCATACGCCAGAAAAATAAACATGCGCTACGGAACACTTGCTATATTCACGCAAAAAAAAAACAAAAACAAGAAAACATCCCAGGACACTGGGTCTTCAGAAAAGATGAGCTTCCAACCAATTTGTAAAGACGCTTACGGAAGAAGACTTGAGGGCAGACTCTGGGAGTGCATTATATCATTAATTATATAACTAATAAAATAAATAATAAAAATAGAAAATAATAAAATGGAATGATATAAAATAATAAATAAATATAAAATAAAAATAAATATAGCCACTACCCTGCAGCTGCTCTTCGCTAGCATGTCAAGATTTGCCCAGTGGCTGAAACGAGTGACAAAAATTCGCTCTTGCGTGGCCCCTATTGGTTGTCGTCAGCTGGGAACAATACATCAATGTCAACGATCTCTGTAGAAACTTCAGCGACAATCAGAGCAGTGATTTTGGACCGTTTGTCTCGGCCATAATGTTTCGCATTGATTTCACTGCGCCAGAACGAAACATATATGAAACGATAGTCGGATGTTGTTCGGTTTGAATTTTATGCTGAAGCTTATCCTTGTCTTTGAGGCAAGGCTCTTCTGCGAGGGCTGGGCCTTTCGTGAGAGAGCGATTTATCGCTATAGATGGTAATCAGTTGTGCGTATCGCCGAAGTGCAAACGGTACTTTGTAAAAAAAGAAAAGAGAAAAAGTGATCCTTACCCGGTTCCGAAATGCGGCATAAAGATTGACTGAAACAGACAACAGCGTAAGGTGAGCAGTTACAATGGTGACTGTGGGAAGACTTCAATTAGTCATGTGTAACGCTGGAAGCCCCGTGCAGCAAGTGTGGTATTTCGAAACCACTTGATTGAACAGAAGGTCGCGCACTGTGTGAGAAGGTCGATGACATAGAGGCCACTTATGATGAGAAGCGGACACATGCTCATGGGAATCGTCATCTGCGTTTTATAACAATTAAATTTTTTAAATTATCTTATGTATAGGCCAATTTTCATTTTAGGAAAGTTCAGTTTTTAAGCCTTGAGCATTTGGTTGTCGGCTGAGAGTCGGGATTAGCCTAGATACAAGTAGGCAGTGTAGATTACTTTAGCCGGTCTCGCCTTCATTCCTCCTCCATTAACAATTTCCGCCTTGCTCACTCCCTATATTGCCCGTCACTGCTACCCTCTCAAAGCCATCACAAAGCCGAAATGAGCAACAAGGCTTTGTAGCCTGTTGAGAATGAATTCCAAATTGTTAGGGTTATATAATGAAGTGCACGTGAGTCATACGGACGCCTTAACACAGGGCTGTGGATGAATTCAGACCAACCTGGGCTTTTATAAAAGACGGGGATTTACAGGGCGCACAACACTTGATCCCTTTCGCGCTTCACCTACAATGAGAGGCGGCTGCCATGGCACAGTCGGTAACCGAGTCCCCATGTTCAGTATCTGAGCACCCTAATAGCTGACCATGTCAATTTATTTCTTGAGTTGCCCTTGGGGACAGAAGCTGCCCCATTCATTCGACAGAGACTGTACAGTTCTCAAGCCACGTAAACATAGTGCACGTAGTTATGCTGTCTGCGTCGATACTCACGATTTCCTTCGCAATGACGGTAGACATCCGCGGGCTGAGATTCCTGATCGGCGGCGGTTCCGCTGCGTTCACCATCTGCAATGTCGGCAGCTATAGCAGTGAGTGACACCAGCATTGTTCACAGCCAAAGTAGCCAGCTCAGACAGTGGCCAGTTTGGCACCTGCTGCGCATTACGGGGAACACGAGCTGAAGCTGTTATTGCCGATCGCAGCAGCCTAACAGCATTAGGATCTTGCGACAAAAATGCATATGTCGGAAATGTGTCCTTAAGTACGAGCTTCGGTGCCGTTCTAAACCCTCAAGCAACACAAGCCCACCTGATTAGGCTAGATAAGGAGGAAAAACGACACTGGACGCTGAAGGTTTTAGCTGCAGTCCCGTTTCCATTGTGATTCCATTGATGGAATTTTCCGGTTTTGCAAGGAGCCATGACGTGGCTACAGGACCTTTTTGCCGCCTAGATTACTTAAGCGGATCACGTCCTCCACTTCCAATGTGCGCTACTCGGAGCACTATCAAAAGGCTAGTTGCCCTCTAGCTCTTGTGATTGCGGGTAGAAAGTAGATTCATGAGTGCACACTGAGGGTCATGTGAGCCATTTAGCGATGGGACAAGAGGCCACGCATATTCAGTTTCTCAGAGAAATTAATGAAAACGACACTCTCCCATGAGAATTCCACGTTCTTCAAAGCGCCTTCCTGTATTTCGTGCATGTTTGGAGGTTTGAACGCGTAAATTGGCACAAATTCAAATGCGTTTTTCTTCATTTCCTTTCTTTTGACCCTCTTAGTTCATGTTAAGTATAAAGAAGACGGAATTCTACAGAATCGCATGGCATGGTCGATTTCACTTCCCAAATTAGTAAAAGGTTTGAGAGAAGTGTCATAGAGGATTGTGCCTTTATTTGAACTCTGTGGGGTTATTTAAAGGAAACAGATTTTCAAAAAAAAAAAAAAAAACTGACTATTTCGTGTATGTCATGTGCTAGAAAGTATCAGTTACTCTCCTGTGATTCGGTCGCACTCTGTCGGGGTAAGCACAAGAATGTTAAGAGCCTTAAGCTGCGTATGCGAGAATTCATTTGGTTTATTTCTATAGTAATGAACAGCGCTGGTCGACGGTAATTTGATGCATTTTTGGCGTCTAGGAACAGGCTGCCCAAGCGCATGCATACTGACTGTCCGACTGACTGCAAAAATTTATTCGGAAATAAGGGAAGGTGATGTGTAGGTGGCGCCACTAGTCCGGGATGACAGCGGCTGCCACTAATGCTTGTGCTCATGTTACGAGTGCCCTTTGGGCCTCGACTACGGAGCTGGACAGGGCAGCCTGCCACCCCTCCACAGCTGACACCACGTATGGGCTGTGTGGTGGATAGTTTGGACAGGCCTACGCCATTTGGAGTGAGCCTGCCTTCTCTCAGGAAAGTTTTCTTTGGGAGTCGCAGAGCTCTGAGTGTAATAAACGAGCGAGTGAATTCGTTCTTTGCCCACGCCACTGTCCACGTCTTGGTCTTCCCCGTTTCTAGCCCTACCCGGGCCACCCGGAGGCTGTTCGCTGTGGTACCGCGTGACTAGGCGGGGTTTTATATGCTGCTTCGCGGGCGCTTAGTTACTTGCTCTCACTGTGGAAGAGGTGCGTGCCGGTATAAGTGCGTCAAAGCGTTGGCGCAGAAGTGTCTGAATTTGATCATTCAGCCTGATATAGCTCGCCTAGAAGGAGCGTTAAAGAAAATGCCTGAGAAGAGTGAGAAGCTCACAAATAAGAAAGGCCAGTGCGACCGTGCAGCCATACTTAACAGAAGCAACTTATGCTTGCATGATTAAGTTTAATCGGGATAATCGTGTGCAACGTTTTTTTTTAGTTCGAGCAGCTGAGTTGTTTGTTCCTATTTAAGATTTAATCTCCGCTTTGGAGAGCCGCTAGGCTGCAGGCAGATCTCATCTTTCTCGTCGCCACACCTAAGAAACAATTGGTCCGCCTATCTGCAAAAATCTGAGTGAGGCGCCTCTCACAAACAAATGACAAGTGAAAGGCACATGTGTCAAAACTGGCTGAAAATTTGCAAGTTGCAGGAGCAAGGACTTTACACAGCATCGAATGAGGGCAGAACCGTGCAGGCAGTACATCGCTAGATCCTATCATCTTATCTAAGAAAAGCAGTAAATAGAACGCGCTGCAATTAGTAGCAACCGTTTACTAAAGCCATCGGCTGCTAAGTGACAAGCAGCTATAGCTGCTCTAGATCGTTTCTAATGGAAATTCCCTTCACCCATTCGAGTGCACTATTATGCAAGGAGAAAATTATGGGGCACACTGAAGATTCGCCCGTAAACGTATGACGCGATAGCGTAGGCTGCCAGTCCACATATGAAACTCCGCCCAGAAAGTTGACGCCGGATTTTCTGGGGAGCGGGACCTTTAGCGCTAGCAGGTTATTATTTGTAAAACAAATCAGTTTGCAACCATATTCAAACACGTTTATGGCTTGGCAGGGTTCAGCGAGCGCGACATGCAGTAGTGCTCGTATGAATCGTTTGCAAAAATGGGGGCCCCGCTCGCTAACAGTGCTTCGCTACGGGACAGCATCCTTCACTGAGAAAAATATCGTAGAAGTACGGTTAATTAACTTAAAATACCACACCTTTGCCCAGAGGACTTGGACAGGCGGTGGAATGACGCTTGCGGCTTCTTCTTGTTCTTCTTCGTCTCTTGAAACATCACATATATACCCACGGGGGATTGGCCAATGTGTAGTGACATATACATGAAAATCTCTACAGGTGATTATGGCAAAACTAATAACGCCAAGCGGGAATTTTCAAAAAGGTAGCGATGAAAAACGGCAGAAGAACATTTAAAGCAAAGTAATAAACATTTCATTTTGAAGAAAACAGACGATCTCGAAGAAATTTAAAAGCGTTACCAATTCAAACTACCAGTTGCAATTATGTAATCATGAAGAATCCCGCCAATTGAACCCAATGCAAATCATTTGGCGCTCGCATCGAACGATAGTAACACTCGTAGAGACAAGTCGACGCCTAACATGAAGAGAGGCACCCCTAGGTAGATGTTTGTCTGAAGTGCGAACATCCGACAGGGGAGGGGGGAATGTTGTACAGATTCAACTTCCCCGCAAAAGTCACATTGACTTGTTTGTGTCCACCCACATCTGCTTAGATATAACTTCAAAACCAGAATCCTGCATCGCGACAGCATCATTGGTACCTCGCACTGTTATACAAGAACCGGTGTTCCAATTGCATCATAAATGATGATAATCCGTGCGTGCATGGTATTCACTAAAGAATCGCGTAGCCTGGCTGATATATGCTGGAATCGCTGAAATTTACAAAATTGACAGCAGGTTGATGTTAGAGACGGGATATGCCACTGCCGCCTTAGAGCCGACATTGATAAGAAAGAAGCCAGCTGGTTTAGACAAATACTTGCCTTATTGGAACAGATATCAACAGTAATCGTTGTTAAAAGATTCTACGTTAGCGTAACGTGTGGCATTTGTTGTGGCCAATAACTAGCAAAGAATAAGGCCGGTTGAGAAACAAAAATTGGAGTATTGGCAACAGCGACCGGGTCCATGCAACGGCCTGAGGGAAGTTCACAACGTGAGTAGTTAGAAGTGGGAATTCAGGCTAGCGATTCGGACTTCAGGATATAAACATTGCGTTTGAAACTGATTTTGCGAGAGAAGGCAGATGCGTAAAGCGCACCTCTCCAGTCAGTTTGAGGGTTTAACCTTGTAGTTCGCGCTAACAGAGAACAGGGCACAACCAAGTTTTAAGTATAGGTCTCACATTGGCTTCGTACAGTAACAATATAACGTGTCGCGAAGCGTCCCAAACCCTTTATTGGGAATTCGTGTCATCCGGCCTAGAGCACGCCCCCCTTTAAACACATTGTTCTTTATATGAAGGCCAGCGAAATGTGCAAACGAGTGTCTGGTAGAAACACCAGCACTCCGCATTTGATGGAATTAAGAGATAAATTAACACCGCCCAACCATAGTCCAAGATCATCCAAATATGCCTGGATAACCTTGTAAGAGAGAATAAATATCCCTGGCGATGCGAAAAAGCTATGTCTCTTGCATGACCAAAGAGGTGGTATATCCAGACAAATGGGGTGTCACTGACCAAAATAATAAAGAGCAGCGATCACATCTCCGATCGTTGTGGCACGCCCTCAGGTTGTTAATATGTATTAGAACAGACTGTCTCTTCTGTGCAGTAAAAATAACTGTCCTTCAGAAATTTACTTATCGGTGTATAAATGTAAAAGCGGGATGTAACTGCAAGTCTGTTAAGGTATTATGTTCTACGATGTCATGAGCCTTTGCTTGCATCAAGTGTCACTTCTTGCACCTTTAACTTTGTTTTCTGTTCAGGCCACCAGGAAGTAAGGTTTTTCCCTGCGGCGGAGGCTGCTTTTTGCTACTCCAGCTTTTAAAATTCCTGCAAAGCTTAACCCTGCCTGACATGAGTACCCGGTTTTGCTTACGCAGGGCTTTCCTCAGCGACATTAGGTTTTGGTGGCTGTTTAGTTGACAGGGCGGCCGCGAAATCTTTGTTATTCAAAAGAGAGAGAGTAATATAATGGAAAGAAAGGCGGAAAGGTCGGCCTGCGGTAAAGAGACCGTGACCTGCTACTGCCCACTGAGAAAGGGGGAAGAGGAAGTTAAAGGAGAGTTAGGGTGTGAATGGAGGGTGATTAAGTCATACTTATCTGTTACTAAAGTTTTCCTTTACGCATGTGCGCTATTTAGAGGTGGTCGACGAGGTGCGGTGTTTAGAGGTGAGGCACGCACAATTCAAGCGCCTCTTTCCCCAATGACGCTCGCATCGACAACTCTACAGGGAAGGTTATCAAGTAAAGGTCAGTTCATAATGATGACGAACTGCGCTGGAACATGATGGGAATTGTATCCGTTGGAGTGTCGGATAATTCCAAGCATTTGAGTGCTGAACAGAATCTGTGTAAGAACGTCACGTCATCAGGCACTATAATCCAGGCGTCTCACTCAACTACAGCAGCGATGGCAGCGTGTTAGCAAGGATAACTCCATGTCCAGTCATTGTGGACTCGCTGAAAAAGGAAGGCCCGTTTTACAAGGGCTCAAGCTTCAAATTTTTCAGTATAAACCAGGAAGTCGATCCACAGAGTTCAGCTGTTAAAGATGCTGGTTGAGCTCTTCAGCAGGAACCCTTGAGGCCATGACCGTTATCAATTTGTTTATTTTGTTTAAAAGACGTCAGAAGTAAGAATGAAACGTTTCATGCAGGCAAATGCAGAGTGAGAAAGAGAGTTCATGAATATTGTATAGCTCACGTAAAGAATATTTCTTCACATAGCTTCGATGTAGCCGTATTACCTTACATATCTTTCTTTTTTGATAGCCCCTTCAACCTTCACGCAAGGATTCTTGCACAGATACGCGGGAAAGTTAGGCACAGTTTTTGGTTCTACATCCAGCGAAAGAGATAACTTGCAACGCTGTATGCGTACCTCCTAGCCTTTGATGATATGCGCATAGTTTCTTAATATATATTTCTCTAAATGCAACTTGCATATGGCAGCCTTCATTTCAAGCGCCTTGTCTTAGTGTCATTTGGGTTCCTGTGCGCAACTCCTTGCTTTTTGAGCGAAAGATTTATTACGAGATGTAAAGACCAGGTCGCCGTGACGAGCCGGAGTCTCTACTGCGCATGCGCCAAAACATGGCAACCAGCTATGCTGTTCCACAGCTGTTCCGCCACTGCGCTCGCTACTGAGAGGAGGAGGAGGGTAGCGGCATCCCAGCAGATGTGCGCGCCAGCGCAAAGAGGAGAAGGGTTGTTTCTGTATTGCGCATGCGCGCGCCGCCGCGGAGAGCTGATCGCGTGAGCTCAAAGGAAGTACCTTTGCAAGACAAACATGAACCACCTTGGCAGGCTGCGAGGTTCTAAACTGGGTTTGGTCCCACCGGGAATGGGGGGCGCAGCGGGCATCGCATGCGCAGGGCATGAAAGTGGATTCTGTCTAGACCGTCGTTTAACTTTCATGCGTTTAACGGAACACTGGTTATGTTCGATCCAACGCTCGGTCGACCTTGCCCAAAGCTCCATATTCGGTTCCGGAGCGCTTATCCGCTGTAATTATATTCTTCAAGAACCCCGAAAAAAAAAAATAAATGTGGAGCATCTTTCCCCTTACTGTGCCCGCGGTTCTACACCCAGGACCAAAAGAATTGTTATTCAGCAGAAATTTGCTCGTCTCAATAGCGGAAATAACTCGAAATACATGGCTCGGGAACGCAACGAGAAGACATGCTTTGCACGCGTCACGCGGGCACCAGCACGCTTTCCTTCGGACCATATAATTCCATATTTCTACCCGAATAAAGCCTGTTATGCCTAGCGGGGAAGCCAGGGTATTATCATTTTGAGACCTTTTACATGTGCCCGACATACCCTTTTGTTTGTCAAGGGTGGTGAAGCAAGCATCAATCAATGGATGACAAGTGTCTTCACTGCAATACTTCACCACACGTACGTGACATGCGCCACTTGTTGAGGACATATAAAGCGAATAATTCTGTGCGCTGCCGCTTCCTCAACGACGTGAACTTTTGGTTGAGCCGCTGATGTAGCAAACATTTATGGGGACACTTAAGCTCCCAATTTAAGGGTATGACGTGATAGCGTAGGCTACGAGCCCATATATAAATACCCTTTAAAGAATAAGCCGTACAAATATGCCTGCATGGCCTAGGGGAACGTGAAAGCGAGAGTGCTGGCAGGCTGATTCTGATATCGCCATCACATATAAAATGATAGGCTGAAGTTCGCATCTCCCTGCCAAACGTTACGTCACGCTACCTTACGTTCGGTCAGTGCGCTTCTATGTCATCTGCTTGTTACCGCTTGTCTGAACCATATACTCGTGATTTTTAGCTCACAGCGCCAACGCCGACACCTGCGCCGGACTTTCGGTGCACGAGTCCTTCAACGCTATCGTGTTAAAATTGTTAACAATAGTAAAACTATCACGGTATTCTGAGCAAAACTAGCCGCTATTTTTTTTTATTCGGTACGTACTCACAGGGACAAAAGTCTGTGTTTCGTGCAAACTGCAACCGAAGAGTACAACGTTGAGTTCTTTCGTGTGGGCTAGAAAATTAAGGTGATCATCGGTTTACGTCGTACTTCCAGTCCAAATAGACGTGCTGTCCAAAAACGTTTCTCCCCGATGGTACCTTCCATGCCTCTTCCTGATCAAACGCCTACTGGGACACATGGGGAATGAAAAGAAAGTCTAAGAAACGGTCATCGACAAATGAATACTGCCTCTTATCAAATAAAGGCTAATCACATATTAAAAATTTAGGATGATCCCAGAACAAGTGTTCCCAAGCAAGTTTGCCTCACGTAACTCCAACGACTTTCGCAATGTGCCAAAGAACACCATCCATCCCCCTTCCCAGTCGGTCATCACAAGCGCCACATTTGGCCATGGATATGAATGAATCTTCTGTGGTTCTTTTTTAGCGTACTGTTTCCTTATTTCCTTTCAGTTGCTCGCTTGCTTGCTTTAAGCAAGTTTTCATAAATAATTGCCAATCACTGACTCATTTTCAGACTCCGAACTCTAAGACGAGAACGTGGGAAGATATAGGAAAACATTGTACAACTATCCTTGAACCAAATTGCACTATCGTAAGACATCGACCTCAGTCGTAGCCATTACTGCCGCTTCGATCTCGGCTTGCTTCTGATCTTGGCAAGCTTCATGGCAATGGGCTATTCTTGGTTCTCGTTGTTCACAAATCTTCGGCAGCCTTTCTGGCATGGCTGCCTTCTGCCTTCAGCGTAAATGGCGTTCCGTCGATCGACATCCATCTGACGATCGACTTCAGCCTATCGCGTACGCTGATGCGGACGCATAGGCGGGATAGCCGGCGCACCATCTATGGCGACACTGAAGAGCTAATGCCGCGAAGCAGGCGGAGATGTATAACCTTGGTAGATATGGCGTGGGTTTAGGGTGTTTTAAAGTTAAAAAGTGACTCCGACTATGAGAGACATTCCCGGAATTTCGACCACCTCGGTTCTTTAATGTAAACTGACATCGCAAACCACAATGGCGCGTTTCTTTTCGTTTGCGTTAACATCCCACCTCCCGCCATTTCGCCCATTGTGTGGTCGTCCCTGGCAAGCAGTGATTGGTAGGTGACATAACCGGACACTGATTGGTCAGCTGTTGGTCTCACGTCAGCTGACCGCATATCATGGTCGAATCGCACGAGCTGCTAACTTGGGAAGCACTTCTGAAATGGGAATCGAACCCACAGCGAGCCTTTAAATCCGAGTGTAACACGTAACTGTTAGGCCACGCAGGCTCGTTTGTACTGGTTGCTTAAAGTGGGGCTGGATATCTATATGACGGGTGGTCTTGCACGCAATATTTCAACCTACGAATAAACGCCAATTAGCATGTCAGACTAGAAATCGAACTGAAGTGAAAACCCATAAGCGCTGTCCCGTTGTATGACTCTGTGTCCTCTTCCCAAAATTTTTAAACTCAATAGCCTTAAAGGCCTCGTTCCTCATAAATTCCGGCGTCATCATTGTGAGCTAGACTGAACGGGCCAGCCCATGGCATTTGGTTTTAGTTCCGAAACATACCGTGCACTGATTTGTCGTCGAGTTCTGTGACGTCACGATACCGGATGTCAAGGTCAAGTAAGCAGGCGCTGCATACTTGGGCTTTACATTTCAGGTAGGAGGGTGAGATTGGAATGTAGCCTTCGAGGACTCCTGAATCCTATATTAGACACGGTACTCGCCTAAGCAGGCATGCAAGTTCGCACGGTTTGGCTAGAGCGGAGCTTAATATCTATATCGCATGTTTTTGCACATAGTCTGGGAGCTAACGGCTGTATTCTAATGAGTACGTGTTGAATAATACAGGATTAAAATTTTAGTGTATATTAAGGAACAAATCACATGTGCTTGAACAAGGATGTGCTAGATGAGCTCTGAAGCGGTGAAGTGTCCCTTCTGACACCGGCTTGTCGACATGAGCATGCTCTGATTTTAAGTAGATATTCAATGCGTCGAATAAGCGATCGTCACCTAAACGAGAATTGAGTCTCCCGCGGATGTAAGCGGCAGCAGAGAAGAAGAGAAAATGCTTCGAAGCAGTCGTTATTCGGTGCCCTCATAGATGAATAGAAGCCCAACACTGCGGGTATGATTTTGTTGACGCGGACTGGATATTTTTCAAACGACTTATCATATTTATCAAGAAAGACAGCCACATACAGCACGAATTCTACAATATACGTACAGCACGTACACACCCCTGCTTCTACCAATAGCATATGCGGCACATGCTTTTCCAAACATGCTTCCTAGTGACTTCTATCACTTCTTAATTTGGTTGTCCCTTGAATCCTTTCCTTCTGATAATCCCCGGTTCGGCATGCTGCGCACCCTGGTGGCTTTTCGCTTGAGTACAGGAGAAATGTAGACGTCATGCGGCGCACAATTGTGGGCATTCGCTATGTGCTTCATGGAAGGTCGATCATGACGCTTGCTTCTGGGCGCGAAAATCATGTCCATGAAATGTTTTCTTTATTCCTTATGAAAATTCCTAATGCAGATATGAGCCATACATTTCTTCAGCCGGACATCAGGTCCTGTGCGTACCCGATCGTCCTGAGCAGGTAGCGAACGTCGCCTGGAATGTGGTGGGTTGCACAACGCTGTAGAGGAAACAAAAAAGAAGAAAAGATTAGATGTTTAGACCTGGCCACTGCGGAAGGCATATAGGTTTAGAATTGGTCTTTTCAAGAAAGGGAGAAAAGACGAAAGTTAATAAAATTACCTAAAGAAGTGAGGCATCAATAGAGCGAAGGAAGCGATCTGGCAACACACGAAAGTCCAATTGGTTCCACCTCCGACTTACTGGCCCGCTTCCCCTTGCAAAATGCGTCGGTGTTTTAGCAAATGAAGAGTACCCCCGGAACTGTGCTCGACAGCTTGCCAGTGTTCTCTTTAAATGATTGATGCAGTTTCTTCTTTTAACCGAAGAGCACTTTAGAAAACATTACTTTATGATGTTCAATGCACTGCTCGCCGTGGAGTCCACAGATCTGGTCGATCGAGTGACTTTGTACACAATACAGCAGCCGCACAAAGTTCGCATCTGACTTTTGTGGTCATAATTTAAAATGTGGGCATTGAGGTATAGGGATCCTCAATTCATAGTCGTTCATTTTAAAGGGATGGATGAGGCAAGCGTTTGAGAGTAAAATCGGAATACCTTTTAGCCTGATACTGTACAAGAATGTTCCGCGTCCCTCGATATTGTGTTTACAGGACACAACTCGATAAGAAACACCTCAGTATTCATATCAATAGCTTTGAAGTTGGGAATATATATCAGGGCGGGTTAAATAAAACAATTAGCGTGTTTTTAGAAAGAAATACTACGTTTGTTAACTTTTAAGAAGGGTAAAATGACGTTGCGTTAAATAACGTGAACACTTCAATATTTTGAAGGGTCATTCATAAACGTCATAGGAAAAAATTGTCGAGAAGCACAACCAAAAATGCATGGCACAACAATGACACAAAAAGAAAAACCACAAGCAGTATGCGCAAGTGTTATCATATATTCTGGAAGCCGCTAATAAAATATGTTTACAACTGTGCACTTAGAGATTCGCACTTACACCAACCAAATCCATAAGGTCATCCCAATTAACATGGAATTTTTTCTTGTATTCCTGAAGAGAGGGAAAATATAATGTAATTAACCGTGAGAGTACCGAATATTTCACGGAATCGTGCAACCGTAGAACAAATGGGTCTTCTTGTTTACCTCTGGTCTCTGAAAGGGCGCCATTAGAAATTGAACCATGAAAGTTTAACGCTAGATCATTGTCTCCTGAAACTAGCAGTGCTGTTCGAAGAATTAGCGCGTGAAATGGGACGTCACGGAACTTTGTGAGGAAAGAAGGAATGAAGCGGGCACGTACTGTGTTATTCTGGTTTAGCGGAGATACGGGAACTAGATGTAGGATTCCTGGTCTCTAAGCACCCAGTTGAGAACTCGGGAATATTCAATACCCTTAATGAGAGGGTTATATGCATCGTTATTAAGGTTTAACACATATAATGTAAGCTTGTGATTTCTTACCTGCCTGGAGTTAGTCATGAAAACAATGTAGGCAAATGCTTCTAAGGAGGGGAAAGTAAGAATTAATAAAGGTGTACTCAGGTTTTTGTACTTGCGGAAATGAGAAATTATCGTGAGTTCCGTGCCTAGTGCTGCTATGAGCTCACTCGGCTTTCTTTTTTTTTTTTGTTTTTGCGACGTGTGCGAATTTACTATAACTTTACGCTACCTACTTACTTTGCTTATTTTTGTCACTAATTTTCTTCTAATTTTAGTTTCATTCTTATTGCTCATTATTTTTATTCATTCATTTTGTACCCTTTTTTAATTTATTCATTTCCTTTTCTTTACTATGCAACGTTTTCATATTTTTTTCTTAATTGCTGCCGGTTTTGTACTTTCCTCTGCGATCTCCGGCATCCTTACACTAAACAAGGAGCGTTATATTCCTTCATACTTTTGTGTGCCAATCGGAGTTTTGGCATTGGTGACGGAGGGGATTCACTAGGATATGGTGGGCTAGCATTAAGCAACCAAGATATTTGAGGCATGAGCTGTTCGTGTTTCTCCTTTTCGGAAGTTTTCTGATACAATAATAATTAGTAAGTGCAGAGTAAGGCACTGGCAGATCTATCAAAGCTAATTTATAAGCATGAATTATATTATCCAAGCTAGGACACCATGGCATAAAAGGAATCTGTGATGCTCTAAAGATCAGCGGTAGTCTAAAAGGGGTCAGGAAACGACAAATAGGATCAGGGACAAGACAGGCAGTGCCTTCGCCAATAATAATTACACAATCAAATTAGCTTAGGCATTCTACACTGATATACATGACAGTCAAAGTAATCAAGGTGATAATGAGATTGGCCGTTGCGAGGAGCAAAAAGGCCTTTCGCCGATGACAAATAACGTAGAAAACCTTAGAAGTATTAAAAAGAGGAAAAACAGCTGGAGAGAATCCTGTAGTTGCAAATTTGTTGAAAAACCATGTAGATCGCTTTAGAAAACCTGGCCACTTTGTACAGGCAATGCTTCAAGGCCTGCAAAAATGCAAGAATTTCGGTGGAACACGAATATTATTTAAATATATAAGAAAATGGGTCGTCAAGGAGTTGAAAAACTACTTTTCAATAAGTGTAATATATCTTACCTGGAAATAATTTACACATTTAATCGCTAACCAAGCAGGGCAAACGTAATTGCTGTCAACCAAATGATCATACAGGATTTCGTAAATGCTACTAAATTTCGTATATATATATATATATATATATATATATATATATATATATATATATATATATATATATATATATATATATGAAGGAAAGAAGCCAACAGTCGGCGAGGCCAAGGAAAGCGTTGGGGATGGTAATTTATGTCTTTTTTTTAATGTTTACTTGGATAATCACAGAAATTAGTAATGTAATCTGTTAGGGGAAAGATAATTAGAAACAAAGTAGAAGAAAAAACAACGTGCCGATGGTGGGATCCGAACCCACGACCTCCGAATAACGCGTCCGGTGCTCTTCCAACTGAGCTACATCGGCCGCTGTCCCCCCTGCTACTTTCTTGGTATTTATGTTGTCTGTATACGAACCTTGAGAGTGTTCACCAGCGCCACCCTCAGCCATAGCGGCGTACGTGGGACGTCCTCTCAAGGTTCGTATACAGACATAACTGATAAGAGTTAATATAGAACTAGTTATCTGCAATTTGCTGATGATTTGTCTTGATAAGTGATTTAGGGGTCAAATAGCAAATCATGATTGATGATCTAGAGCGGCAAAGTCATACAGTATGCTTAAAATAAATATTCAGAAGACTGACGACATATTCAACGTCCTCAGAAGGGAGCAACAGTTTATGACAGGTAGCGAGGCGCTAGATATCACAGTTTATCGAAATGTTCTGACGCGATATTCCTCATTGCTATGCGTCAATGAATTTAAGGTGCCGCGCTCCCTGCGTCAATTATTGCGCATTCTAGGCCATGGTTAAAATTGGTTTATATCTATGCCACTTGGTCTCTACAATAATAGAGTAGCTCACGAATATATGCTAATGATAGGCATGAAATAATAGGAGAAAAAATGTAAGAAGTAGTGCTTAGGTGTGTCGCCCAGTCTATGTACAAAAATGAGGATCCGTAAGCAGAGCCAGAGACGAAAGCCGCTAACGCGGATGTGTAAAATCCTTTAAAGCCGAATTCAATTATCTCCCAAATTTGATCTTCTGTAAGGAATTTATGAAACTGTATAGCTTCAAGCTGTATGGCACATCACTCCTTTTATAAAAATATTATAAGACGGCTTGAGGTTTTGTGGGCGTGAAAATGACGACGAAGTATAAAGAGAGCAAGGCTGAAAACGGCACTTCCTGCCTTGCTCGTCCTTTAGTGAGTCTTCTTTCGCGCTATGAGCTCTGAAAATGGTTAAAACTAGCTTCACAATGCAATAATAATAGGTTGCAAGATAACTGGAGGCGCCTACAATGCTCTGGCAAATGTCAGGAAATGTCTAGACAATGAAAGAAAAATTCTCAGCGCCACCTTTTGGTGTACAGCGAACGCAAAGCGCACTTTTTATCATCCACTGGCACATTCAAGTGTTAACAATGCTTCCAAGTAGCTAGATGCAGGCAACGGATTGTTTGCCGGCTATGCCATGTTATCCAAGGTCTTAAATTTTTATTTCGTGTCTATAGTTAGGAGTATGCACTCACCGGATGCATGGCGAACGCCGCACCTCCCACCATCTTGAGACAGGAGACCATTTGATGCTGAAAAGAAGGCTGCGCGCCATTTGGCAAGCAATGGAATCAGTCACAACAATAGAAAATGTCGTGTTATGACTTTGGCATTCATTATCTACAGTGGAATAAGAGCACGTCACTTAGGAAGGAGACACAAATTATTTATTTATCCCTCTTGCTCTTTTGTTGTTTTCAGTTCGGCGGCAGTGCACCTAGGGCACCTAACCTAAAGATATCTGCTCTTGCAGAAACCCGCTACATCACGGATCACGAAACCGACGGCCGCCAAGTGATCGACAGCAAGTTTGTCTTCACCCGACTGTCAAGACTGCGCAGCTGTCCTGCGCCTCAAGAGGGCGTCAACCACAGCAGCTGCTGGCTTTATAAGCCGTGATCGGACGGGCAGTGGCAGTATAGTGCTCTAGAATATTGGGCAGTGTGACGACCGGCGCCGGAGAGCGGGCCGCTTTTGCGATGACAGGAACCGACTACCGCGAGAGGGCGCGACGTGCAACAGGGGTGCCACGTTCGCCGCTCGGCGCGTAGTGGCCGCGGGGATAGCGGGGGTACAGAGGAGGGGCACGGTTCTCTTTGGAGCTATTTTGACACCTACGCAAATGGTGCGATATTTAATAAAGGGGCTACACTTATTACAAGTGCTTAAACTCATCCCTGCCATTCCATTACGTTAATCTGGAGACGCCGTGCTCGCTTTGGCAATCCTACGGAGCAGCGCGCGATGTTTAAATCACTATTTCAAACTCTTTCAACATTTCTTCCTGCGGACAGCCATAAATCGCCCAGATTAGCTTGTACTTAATGTTTTCAACGAAGCGTGGTGTTTTGCATTCTTTCTTCCAGTAAGGGAATAAAGGCTACTGCCGAGGAGCGCTATTAACACGCGGAGAAAAACAGTATAAATGCGAATCAAAGCTTGTGCTTCGTAAGTCTCTTAGGAACAGCTTATTTTTTACGAACCTTATTTACGAACACCTGCTTACATTTTGCTGCTCGTGCTTATTAATACATATCAATGTTTACCTTAAATCGTCAGTAATTTGTAATATATCTCTTTAATAGGTGTTCTTTATGTGCCCTAATAACCGCTTATAGAAATTACAAATACAGTGTGAGAGCAAAACACATTTATTTATTACCGTTCTAATATAAAGCACTGCGGTATTTAGCGGCAAAAAGAAAAAAAAAAGGAAAATATACGCGACTCAAGCATTTATTCTCTGTTCGTGATTAACTAATACATATATCGCGGACATTTGTTTACGTGCCGCTGACCAAAGAGTGAACCAGCTGTTTTGATTTCAAAAATGTCAAGTACAGCTGGGACAATACTTCAGATAAAATATGAAAAATTAAACCTGTCACATACGTATACGAGGGAATACGTTCATAGTGGGCACTTGAGAGCGTACGCATTACTGGCATCAAATGGTACCAGAGCAAAAAAAAAACACTTATAATTGCATGTCGTATTGGCAGATATGATGCAGTTCTTGGCGCGCAGCGCAAGAAAACGAAAAATGCGAAAACGGTGACGGGCGCCGAATGCACATGCAATTAATATAAGGCCGAATTCAGATGCGGGCATTAATGCGTGTTTATTCTTAGAGTGTGTGGTATGAAATGTGAGTAATCGACTGGATAAACTCGCCAACTACTGCTTGCCGGACTATAATCGGGCTACTTGCCGCGGGTACTCTTTGCATAACTAATCAGGCTATAATTGTTAACAAGGTTGATATTACACGTGGAATACTCCAAGGGAATTCAATTATTTTCCCTTTGAGAACTCTTGCCGTGGTTCGCTTACTTCGCAAAGAGCGAAGCCGCAAAAACACATGAAATTTCATTATTTCAAGTGTGAGCTTTCTGGTGTTCTAAGTAGGTAAAATTTTTGAACCTCCACATTTTAGATGAAGGTTGCGAAATCTGAAGTGCAAAGGCGTCCAAAAGGATTGTACACCCGAGCCAAATTTTCGGGTAAATTGCGACTATAGCTTGGAGCCTATGGCGCTGTTTTTGTTCGTGGCGAAAAACCGTGCCGACCTCACAACTTCTCTTTCGCTGAAGAATTATGTAGCGGAAGCGAATTAGGCGTACACTATAGCCTCTGCGTCCTCTATTTTCCATCGTTCTTTTTTTTTTTCAAAGCTATACTTTTTTTTGTTTTTATTTTATATATGTGCACCAAAACAGGACTAGAGCGATCTTCTGGGGTAAATTACTTACATATTACCGGTTGCTTGAGCATGCAGAATAAAAACTACCTAGAATGAAAACATTTTCTGGAACAATTAAGTCATTGTCAAACTATAATGCATTGAGATTAAATGTCTTAAGTATAGCGCGAATCTCTGGGTACTTAAAGCTACCCGTTACAACAATGTTTCAACTTATGGAAATAAAATAAAATGGTTTGTTCTTATATTAGTGTACAGTTTTACAAAGTTGCTGACTTAAATTTCGACGCTTATATCTGCGCGTTCGATTGCAGCCTTTTTGTGCACTCCTTTCTTCTTAATTCCCAGGCCTCCATTTGGTTCTTAAGCTCGATTGTTTCCTTTTTTTTTTTTTGCCTGTCATATTTCTCCATTTTTCTTCGTCTTTAGCTGCCTGCTTTCTTCTCCGTCGTGCGTTTGCTGCGCCGCACGGCAATTCCAAACCTTTGTTCACATTCGCGGTCGCTCTTTTCACGGCGCTGCGTGCCTCCTTTCTCCCTCCCTTGTAGGAGACACGTTTCTTTTCTTTTCTTCTGTGCATCCTTTACTTCCCACTTCTTCCACCTTTCCTGACCCACTGTGTTTAGTTATTTAGTAGCCGTTTACCTGGTGTAGTGTCGTTCGTTTTTCATGTCTGTACCTCTATGCGGGGAAGTCCATATTTAATTCATTCGAAATGAGTGCTGATTTTTCTTGTGGCTTCAGGTAACGTACTGCAGCTGGAATAGTCTGCGCGTGTAACAACGAAATATAGCATTTTTGACTATTTTGATAATGAGGTTAATGTGGCCAGCTTTAGTCAGCGATCGAACGCACATGTTGCATGTTTGACTTTATACATCCTGTCCCCACATTGCCCTCTTTTCAAAACGAGTGCATTTCTGGACGTCAATTAGGTGCTTCAGGAATGCTAAAGCAAGCTGTGCGGCGAGTGAAGCGTGGTGTGTGTCTGAATTTGTACGCCCTCTCCAAGCTGTTTTCTTCGGAGCCCAGCTCCTGTCATGTTGCTTCCGCGAGGTGTTGCCGACGGCCAAAAGGGAAAATAAATTAGGTGATTGCTAACAGTACTGAGCCTCATTAACCGACATATTTATAAAATCTTGTCGCGAACAGCTCGAGACGACGCACAAGCAAACAAGAACGCATAGTGCGCGCGGTATCCACCCTGCTGCACAGCGCGTATACGCGGGCGCCCAGACGGCTGACACACCAGTTGCTGGTGGCGCCCTCTGCGCTGCGGCGCCTCCGTCATCGCAAAAGCGGCCCCCCGCTCCCATGCATTTCGCGGCGCGGTCGACACACTGCCCAATCTTCTAGAGCACTATAGTGGCAGCAGTTCGGCGGCAGTGCACCTAGGGCACCTAACCTAAAGATATCTGCTCTTGCAGGTAAAAAGAATTGCATATGTATCAACTAAAGGATTTCGTGTGTACTGCTGCCGAACGACTGCTCTAGAGTGTATTTGGCTGCTTGAGTGTATTTGGCCCTGTTTTGAATCGCTTAAAATACAGAATGACGAAGAATACGCGGAGCAACACGAAGGCTGCCGAGGAAGCCTTGCAGAATAATTGTACTTGCAGTGAACTGAAAGAGGAACTGAAAGCCATTATGTTAGCTTTGGAGGAGCTCAGAGAAGCAAGACAAGATCTAGCAGATCTCAAAGCCTTGAAAGAGGAAATTCAAGACATCGTTCAGCAAAACAAGGATCTTAAAAGCCAGAATGCTGGACTCGTTCGAAGGCTAGAGGAGTTGGAACAATATCAGCGTTTCAATAACATCGAACTCAAAGGTGTCCCTCTTGAAGGTGAACCAATAACTGTCGTAAAAAAAAAAATCTGGCATCTTGTTGCAGAAGAGGTTGACGAAAGTGACATTGATATATGCCACAGAGTTCCAACTTCCAAGCATAACGAGTCTAACATAATTTTCCGTTTTGTGCGGAGAAGTAAAAAGAAAGCCTTACTTGCAAAGGCAAGAAAACTGCGACTGGACACAAAAATGCTTGGCTTTGATGAGAACACTTATGACACTCGGCCTGTGTTTGTCAACGAACACTTAACAAGGTACGGCAAACAGCTTCTTGGAGCTGCCACCAAGAAAAAGAAAGAGGTTAATTGGAAGTTTGTGTTGACTAATGGAGGAAAAATATTTGCCCGACAAAATGAGACATCTACAGTCCTGCGCATTTTTTCTGCCGATGACCTTGACAGCATGATCGCGTAAAAAAAAACAAAAAAAAAAACATGCCGCTGAAAAAAAAAACAATCAGAACAAGTAATGGCTGAGCATGCCACCACAACCATGCCTTGTGATGGCATGTGCAGATATTACGACTATCATTCCTTTAACGACACATATGCAAATCTTCATGAGTGTTTTTCAATATTGCATCTAAATATGCGCAGCATCAGAAACAAACACGAAAAACTACTCGATTTACTCGAAAACACTGTAGTTGAGCTTGATCTCGTGCTTATTTCAGAAACTTGGTTGACAGCAAATGATAACCCACCGCATCTTGATAACTGCGTGTGTCATGGCCTTGAACGAAATTCTGGTCGTGGTGGGGGAGTCGCTATCTACGTCCGAAAGCATCTATCGCATGAAGTAGTGTCTGAATTTTCTTTTATCGACCAACATGTTGAGTGTCTAACCGTGCGTCTCAAATCGGTTATCGTCGCAGTGGTGTACCGACCACCATGCGGAAATAAAACAAATTTCTTTTCTTTTGCCGATGATATGTTAAACCACTTAAGTAACACCGGGACTAAGTTTGTTGTTTTGGGTGACATGAATGTAAACCTAATGGCGGGGGATGTGAATTCCAGAACTCTTAGCGATATAGTGAATTCCTATGCATGTTCTAATCTTGTCTCCTTAGCCACGCGCATTACGGAGCTACATTATTAGACGTCTGCATGACAAACGTGGACCCGTTGCACGCTTCGTCTGGCGTATTATCACTTGCCATAAGTGATCATCTGCCCATTTTCTGTTTTATACCGATCGTAAACAAAGAAAAAATTAAAAACGATTCACCTTCATTTCGTAACATATCTAGCAAGGCACTAAAGGATTTTCGCCGTTTGATAGAAGACACTGATTGGGAATCTGTTTTCAATGAATCAAACCCGAACATTGCGCACGCTCTATTTGCCGAGAAACTGAAACACTGCTACAATAAAGCATTTCCGTTGAGTGCAAGGAGCATAAAATACAAAAACAAAATTAGGAAACCATGGATAGATGCAGTACTCTTAGACAGGATTAAACACAAACACAAATTGTACCATTCCTTTATAAAAACTCGTGATGTCAGTAAGCTTGTAGAATTCAAAAAAATATCGCAACCGACTTAATAAAGAACTTAAGCAAGCAAAGTTAGATTACTATGAAAAGTTGTTTACCCGTGTTTCCAATAAGCCTAGGAAAATTTGGCAAGAGGTCAGAAACCTTACGCACTGCAGTCCTCGTAAGGAAACTATTCAGGTTTCCTCGCCACATGGAAATCTTAGTGACACAACAGCTGCTGATACCCTCAACAACCATTTCATAAAAAGCGGAAAATACACTTCCACTTGCCCACCTGTACAAGAGCTTGTCTTACCGAAACCTGCTATTCTGAACTCATTGGCAATGTCGCCAACCACACCACTTGAAATTGAGCGACTGATAGAAAATCTTAAAAATAGCACTGCGGCCGGCATTGATGATATTAAGGCAATTAATATAAAATATATTTCCGATCTAATCTCTGTTGTTCTTACCCATATTGTTCATAGTATGCTGGAGACTGGAATATTTCCTGATCAACTCAAAATAGCAAGGGTGAGTCCAATTCATAAAGGTGGGAGTGATTACTCAGTTAACAACTTCCGTCCCATATCAGTGCTCCCCCTTTTGTCAAAAGTTTTTGAGTGTGTTATAAACGTCAGAATGGAAGATTTCATAAGAAAACATAACATAATCTATGAGACACAATACGGATTCCAAAATAATAAGTCAACTGAACAGGCTTTACTGAACATTAAAAACGAAATGATACGCAATATTGAACAAAGACTCTACACAGTAGGTATATTTCTGGATCTTCAGAAGGCTTTCGATTCGGTGGACCATGAAATATTATTAATGAAGCTTTACGACTACGGTATACGAGGTGTCGCATTAGGTCTAATAAGAAATTATTTGACTAATCGTTCCCAATATGTTACAATAAATAATGCGCATTCATCATTATTAAATGTACTGTACGGCGTACCGCAAGGATCAATTCTAGGACCGATATTGTTCAATTTATACATTAATGACATCTGCAATATACCAAGTTCGCCAAAATTAATTATGTACGCAGATGACACTAATCTTTTCTTCGCAGGCAGATCGCTCATTTCGCTCTAGGACACAGTGAATAACTACCTCAACTCACTATCCCTCTGGCTCGATGTTAATAAATTAAGGTTAAACATACACAAAACCAAATATATAATCTTTGCACAAATAAATAAGCCTCTATGTTGCAAAATCGCCATCAATTTCCGTAATAAGCTGCTAGATCAGGTATCGACACAAAAATTTTTGGGTGTGTGGTTTCAGAATAACTTATCTTGGAATACGCATGTTAGTCGTCTAGCAGGGGACTTAAGTCGAGCTGTTGGGTGTCTGTATAAGATTAAGAACCTCGTTCCACTTTGGCTGAAAAAAATGTTGTATTATACCCTCTTCTACTCTCGACTGTCTTACTGCGCACTCGTCTGGGGAACTACGACAGCCCAAAATTATAAGAATTTAATTTTATTGCAGAAGAAAATGCTGAGAATATTTGAAAACTTTTATGGCAAGCCCCATCTTCTCCCAACGCATCCGCTTTTTTCACAACATTTAATAATCAAAGCAAACCAGGACTACTACTACAAGCTCGTAAAGTACATTAACAATAATAAGTTATATAAAGCTTCTGATTCAAACCCAAATTCACAGTATTCTTTTCGCCGAGTACTCAGAAGGACACCTGTCACAAGAACAAACTACGGCCGGCAACATACAGACTACCAGATACCGTTTCTGTTGAATCGTGTAGATACGCTCTTAAACTTTAACAAACCTCTCACCAAAAAGTTTCTTAAAGCCCTATTACTCAAGCATGACATCGCAATTGCATAGTTTAATTTTTTGTTTTGTGTTTTTTGTATCAGAGGTTACATGTGCTTTTCTTTATTATTTTGCAAATGTTCTATACTGTATCGCTAAGCTCAACAAACGGTTCTATTGATATCGTCTACAGCGGTATGTTTCATCTGTTTCATTAATTGCAGTTGGTTTATTACATAGCAATCCGGATGGCGCTTTACGCGTGCAACGAAGTTAAGAATTTCAGAGGTCTTCTTGCGTGCGAAATGCGAGAACATTGCGAGTTCGTTTGCGCCGTCTCGTGGATTTGCCCTACATTGAGCTCGTGGAACTCGCCCGCTTTCGCGCAGATAGCGTATGTCTATGGCGTATTTACCCAGGTCAAATAAATGAGTACCGCAGATGAAACTTCACGAAGACGGTAATGTTTACTCCAGAGCGCGAAAGTGTTGCAAGAAGCGAACTTGAGGAAGACGACGACATTTACAGCACAGGGCAGGAGTGGGCTGCAGTAGGAATTTGAGGGAGACGATGGCGTATGTTCCAAAGTGCGATAGTGTGCTGAAGTGTGAACGTAAGACGGCGACATTTACTGCATAGCGCGAAAGCGTGCTGCAGTGGGAACATAGGCAGTCACCTTACCCCCTCCCTCATAATCTAACGAGAAT